>NC_056750.1:381370308-381432808 GCF_019279795.1 Protopterus annectens
GCATGGCTAAATGGTCGGCCGGAGAAGGAAACCATTCCCAAAAAATCTGCCCGCCAAGGGACTTGGGCCCCCGCCCAAAGGAGGAAGTGTCTGAAAGGGCTGCGCGCACCCCTTGTCCCGGCCCGAGACCAGTGGAGCCGGCGGGTGACCCGCCACTCGATGCCCCAGCCATCGGCTCCGAAACCAGAGGAGTCGATACTGGTGGCATCGAGGCAGACCGTTTCCGACCTCGGCTCCAAGTCCTTGGAGCCGAAGGAGGCCTGCCTATGTCTCTTAGCGGTCGGATCCGACGGACTGGTCGGAACCGACGCCCTTTTCTTTAGCCGGAGAAGGAGAGGATGCCAAGGCTTCTTCAAAGAGAAGGTTTAATTAACCCCTTAAGAATCAATTTATTTTTCCTCTCCTGGAGGACCCTTGAGGAAAAAGCGTGACACACGCTGCATGACTCCTGTAAGTGTTTGCACCCAAACAATACACACAGAGCGGTGATCGCTTGTGATGGACATTTTGAAACTACATTTTGTACATTTTTTAAAGCCCGAAGGCCTAGGATTCTGAGACATTATGGTAAGACAATTTCAGTAATCTTTGACAGGAAAAATACAATTACTGACTTACTGATGACACCACTTAAATATAGGCTTACAGTTATCGCTTAAAAGCGCAAATGACAGGGAACTTTGAAAACCCTGTAAGGTTTTAGGAGGGTTGACTGACCGGGAAGGCCCTAGATGAAGGGGGCCTAAACCAAACTCAACCCAATCACACAACAAAAGTCTTCAACAAATCCAAACACACACAATGAGAAGAATAGTCATAAAACAGCTTTTAAGACAAAACAGCAAAACTGACAGAAAAGTTAGTTAAAATAACTACTCAGCTCAGCCAGCTCGAGACCACGTCTTCGCAGGTTAGCGGCAAACGAGATCTGGGGGACTGGTAGTGGTGCATCCTGGGATATAGTAAGCTCAGCCAATTAGAGACTTCGCTCTTTGGCATAAGCGTGCCGAGTCGGAGCCGAGGGATCGGCTCCGAACCCATCAGTCAGAATGTAGGCGAGATAGGATCACATAACATCATAAAGTTATGCAAACATGTAAAATAGAATAATCTTAAAACAGTAGCTGCAAGCAAATACACCATAAGAGAATACCCCAAATAGGTTGTATGATAAGGTGTTTGTCATAAGGCCTGTCCCAAGAGGGTACGGAGGGGGGGGGGGGTAACCTGGATTGCAGCTGTATGAGCACTCGAACATCTACATTTATGGTAGGTACAAAACTGTACTATGTTCATCGTGCATACAGCTGCAGTCATTACAGATGGGAAGAATCCCAAAGCTAAGTAAGGGTGGTAGGCACTAAGTGGAACTAGGAGGAGCGAGGATGCCCTGCAAGACTGCTGTGGCAAAACCCGCTCTAGATTTAGAGTATAGTGGAAGGTGATAGTGCTTGGAGAACGTGTGCACTGGACTCCAAGTGGCTGCTTCCAAAATGTCCTTGGTAGGAACCCCCCTGAGGAAAGCTGCAGAGGTAGCTGTGGCCCTGGTGGAGTGGGATCTGATGCATGCAGGCACAGTTTTTCCATGAAATGAGTAACAAAAGCGTATGCAGTGGGCTATCCATTTTGAAATTGTCTGTTTGGAAATAGCCTTTCCTTGAGCACCTGTAGCAAAGGACACAAAGAGTTGCTCGGATTTCCTAAATGGCTTTGTCCTGTCCAAATAATAACGAAGTTGTCTGTGAATGTCCAAGGAATGTAGTAGTCTTTCCCCTTTGTTTTGTGGATTTGGATAAAAGGTAGGTAGGTGGATAGTCTGATTCAAAGCTACACTGGATACTACCTTTGGCATAAAGGTAGTACTGGTTTGTAAGGAAACTCTGTCCTGATGGAAAATGATGAATGGTTGCACAGCCATGAGGGCCAGTAGCTCCGAAACTCTGCGTGCTGAGGTGATAGCCAGAAGAAAGACTGTTTTCCATGACAAGTATTGTAGTTCTGTTGAAGAAGCTGGCTCAAAGGGAGGAAGGGTCAGCTTTTCCAATACGAAGTTGAGGTCCCAAGCAGGGATTGGTGGTTTCCTTGGGGGTTTTATATTTTTTGCCCCTCTGAGGAACTGCCTTAAGAGAGGATGTGTGAATAAAGGAGGATCTGTGTTGTATTGTGCAGAAATGGCTGAAGCGTGGATCTTGATGGAGGAGAAGGAAAGTCCACTGTTTAACATCTCAGCTAGGTACTGTAAAATTTGAGGTATATTTATTACCCAAGGATTCTGGCCCTTTTCTTGATTCCAGGCACAAAATCGTTTCCATTTGGCGGAGTAGGCTTTTCTAGTAGAAGGTCTTCTGGCCTCCAAGATGACATCCTGCACCTCCTTGGAGAGGAGAGTCTGTTGGGAAATCAAGGAATTCTCCATGCAGCTAGATTTAGGGTTTTGAACTGGCTGTGAAGGGTTTTGTAGTTGTGCTGGGACAACAGAAGAGGGACTAGAGGTAGGATCCATGGTGGGGAATGTGTCAGGCTCTTCAGGAGCGGATACCAGTGTTGTCTTGGCCAGTCTGGAGCAATGAGAATCATTTGTGGCCTCTCTGCTCTGGCTTTTAATAGAACCTTGGGCAGCAGAGGAAGAGGAGGGAATGCATAAACTGTCAATGTTGTCCAATTGAAAGAGAATGCGTCCACTTTCCAGGCATGTGGATGATAGGTCCTTGAACAGAATTTTTTCAACTGGTAATTTCTGTGGGTAGCAAAGAGATCTATGTCTGGCTGTCCCCATGCCTGAGTTATCTTTGTGAAAACTTGAGGATGCAACTTCCATTCGTGTGGATCTGTCATATTTCTGCTTAGGTTGGCTGCCAGTGTGTTTTCCTTCCCTGGCAGGAATTGTGCCTGTAGCTGAATTTGCAATTCCAGTGCTGTGTTCCATAGGGTCATGGCTTGCCTGCACAGGGGGTATGAATGAGTTTTCCCCTGTTTGTTTATGTACCACATCACTGTGGTGTTGTCTGTCCTTATCAATAGCTGGCCTGGATGCAGTAGGTCTTTGAAGGTCATAATGGCATTTTGCACGGCTAGCATTTCCTTTTGGTTGATATGTAGGTGCTTCTCTTTTTGGGATCATTTTCCCTAAATGCACTGATCTGTCATGTGTGCTCCCCAGGCGTAGTCTGAGGCATCTGTTGTGATGATTTGAGTTGCTTGAGGTACACAGAAAGGGAGACCTGTGTTTCTTTGGCATACTTGAGCCCACCACAAAAATTCCTTTTGAAGGCATGGAATGAGTGGTATAATTGTTTCCAAGCTGTGGCTGTGTTGAGACCATAAGTTTTTTAGGTACCATTGAAGTTTCCTCATATGCAGCTTTGCACATGGGATTAGTAGGATGCAAGATGCCATGAACCCCAGAGCCTGCAGGACTTTCCTTGCAGTTAGCCTGGTGAAAGTTGCCATTTTGCTAAGTATTGAAACAGTTGCCCTTGTTTGTCTGGCGTGAGGTAGGCCATCTGGGTGGTTGTATTCAAGCTGGCACCCAGGAAAATTATTTGTTGAGAGTGTATTAGTTTTGATTTCTTTTTGTTGACTGTGTATCCCAGGTAGTTCAACAGTTTTATTACAAACGCCAGGTGCTGCAATAGTATGTCCTTGCTGTCCGCTTGGATCAGGCAGTCGTCCAGATATGGGCAGATTTGTATTCCTTGTAGTCTGCAGAAGGCGATTACTGATGCCAGGCATTTCGTAAACACTCTGGGCGCAGTAGATAAGCCAAAGGGCAATGCAGAGAATTGGTAATTGGTTGAACCTGCAAGAAATCTGAGGTATCTTCTGCAATCTTGTCTGATAGGGACATGCAGGTATGCCTCCTTGAGGTCCAATGTTACCAGCCAAGACTCCTTGCCCAGCATGGGAAGAAGATGCTGTAATGTGAGCATCTTGAATTTTGGCACCTGTAGATATGCATTTAGGATGGATAGGTCTAAGATAGGTCTCCAATCTTTGTCTTTCCTTGGTACCAGGAATAGTCTGGAATAAAACCCTTGACCTTGTTCTTTTGCAGGTACCTCTTGAATTGCTTTCATGTCCATGAGAGCGGAAATTTGTTTTTGTGCCTCTGCCCTTTGATTTTGTGGCAGGTTTGGCATGCCTCTCATTTTTGGAAGGGTGTGAAAGTGGAATCTGTAGCCTCTGTCTATAATGTCCAGGATCCATTTGTCTTTTGTAACAATATGCCAGTTTTTTGAGAATGCCAGTTTTCCGCCCAAAGGTGCTGCCATTAAAGCTTTGCTTGGCAGGTGTAGTGGGAAGTCATTGTGTCTGTTTTCTAAATGACTGTGATCTATCTTCTCCACCTCTTGGGGTCGGTGCTTGCCACTGTCTGGCTCTGAAAGATGCTTGAGGTTGCCCTCTACCCCTAGGGCGTCTGTATCTGCCCCTTTGAGGTCTGTCCGTAGCTGGAAAGGACCAATTTTTTGAAGGCCAGTTTCTGCTGAAACGTGGAGGTTGTACCTGCAGGAAATCCTTTACTGTTTGCACTGATTTAGCTTTTTCCTCCATTTTCTTTAGTACCTCCTCAGCTTTAACACCAAACAATACATCTTTTTGAAGAGGTGCATCTAATAATTTAGCCTTGACATCATACCTCTCAACCTGGAAACATCAAAAATCTGGACAAGGCCCGTGAAAAATAGGTACAAATCTGTACGCTGATTAACATCTAATTTGCATACATAATTATGTAACCCCACCCACTCCAATGGAATTGTGGGATACCAACTTTCAAACGCAAACTAAAGAACAGACAACCAAAATATGGCACCACACCAGAGTTCCCCTGCAGCCATTCCAATGTTCCATTACTTGGCTATTTCACCCCATTTACCATAAACACTAATATGTGTATACTGTTTTACTTCTACAATGATTATTTGGATTTTATTTTTACATTTTTCAGCACAATAATGCACAAACATTAACATATGCTAAACAAAACAATACTGTCTCACTATGAAAATAGATTTGGCATTAAAACTTCTCTGCCCTTGAAAGTCACATTCATTGAAACAGCACTGAAACCCACACCACATCCAAACAAAATGCATCTGGGCAGTGGTGGATAAAGATTACCTTTGGGCTGTCATTCATGTGATTTTTGATACACCTTCCTGATTGTATTAAATTGTATTCCTTGTATTCTTATAAACTATATTCCTTGAATACAGCACACTTGTTAGAAGCTTTTAAATTTGTTTTGAACATTTTCCCACTAAGCAGTGAAACAAAATGCACAAACCAATAATGACAAAACTGCCCAGTACCCCAATTCAGAACATTTCCATCATAACAGCCTTAGTCAAACTTCTACAATCCACCAGTATCCATAAATATGCACAATATCTGCAAAAGGAAAAGTCATCTAAATAATTCACGTTAAAGAGATCTGTAAGAGCTTGTTGCTAGCAAACAACTTTATATTTCATTGCTTCATTTAAAAAATAAAGTGCCTGTTGCCCTTGAGGAATAAATTGCCTATATTGCATTAAAAATGGTAAGCTATTAATATTTCAATAGGGAAATAATGGATGGCAAACTGATAACAGGTTCATAGTTACTAGGTATCTCCATTCTCCGCCAAAGACATTCTTAGTACTACAGCATCCACACCCCAAAAGTACACAGTGCAGTATCAGCAATCTAGTTACATAATGTGGGAGTAGAAGCCACAGCCTTCTGCATTAAAAGCAAGCATTTTACCTGTTGTGCTACTAACACAAACAGACGTCACATAAGCAGCACTAAAGTTCGATCCCCCTGAAAACCATGCAGCACAAGACATCTGGAAAAAGCCAAAATGTATGGGGGGGCAAAGGCCCCAAATCAGGGACACTTTAAACATTGCTTGTATGATCCTAGAAAAGTTGCTAGAATAAAATGTTTTGTGTTATCATGCACTTCCTGAAAGATAGGATGACTGAAACTTAAATGGCCATCATTATTTAATGAATTCAGTTCTCACTGATTTGTCAGAAACTACAAATTTTAAGAGGAACAGACCACAAGTAGGAGCTATCTTAATTGCAGTAAGCAATAATACCACAAAGCAATTGACTTTTGCAGTAAGCAATACCACACACAAGCAACTGACTCCTGCATTAAGCAATACCACACAAAAAATCAGAAGCTTAACAGAAAAAGCAATGCACTTCTGCAGACTGCAGTTTCTCAATTAGAACTGAATCTTAATAGAACAGTGACCCAGCTTTCAGCTAGCCCCATTTGCAGTCGTTCTATAATTGCATGACTTTAAAAAAAAAAAAAAATCACTTAGTAAGTACAAAACAATAAAGCAAGTTAAGCAACCGAAGGTCTTTTTCTCATAATACATTGTACTGACCCAAAATAAAATAAACACTTCTGCACTCTGCCATTCTCGCACATAACTGCCACGTTGGCCCATTTCTCATTTCAGCTTGCCTTAAACAGAAAAAACACAAATACCCAGTACACTTTCTGAAACTGCAGAATTAGAAGCTTAACAGAAGAGCAATACATTACATACATGTCTGCAGACTGCCGTGCCATTTCTCTTTTCATCTTAAAAGTTTCTCTGAGCTCTCGCACACGCATAAGACAATAAATAACCCTTACAGTCTTTTTTTTGCCCTAGACTCTGCACACACACACACACACACACACACAAATACACACACAAATACACACACACACACACACACACACACACACACACAACCTCACCCCCAGTTCCAGCCAGCATAATCTGCTCACGATCATGACAGAATAAATCTCCACGTCCACGCTAAGCAGCAGAATAAATACATCCATGCAGTAGTTCTCCATGGCACGCTAAACATAAGCCGTCCAAACAGTTCCCGCTCGCATTTACTTTAAATCCAAGCAGAGCAGCTCTCCACGCTAAAGAGAAGCCAACAGCAGCAGGAAAAATAAATCTAAAAAGTTCCCCAAGGCTTGCCGGAAATATGTGCCCTGTGTGGGCTCGAGCTGAATTCTGACTGGTTGGCAGAGCTGACGTTGCTGATGTCATCGCGTACGTGATGACATCAGCGACACCACGAATTTTTAAATAAATCTTTAAAAATAAATCGGAAATGAAGGGGTGCCACTCGTGAATCGTGGCACCCCATTATTTAACCCCAAAACTCGGTTTTTACCGAGTAATTCGGTACGGTTGGGAGGTATGCTTGACATGATCTGGTAAGGTTTGCTCTTTGAGCCAAGCATGCCTACGTATAACAGACCCTGTAACAGCAGCTCTACATGAGGCCTCTAAAGCATCAAAACCACACTGCAAGGTATGTTTACCCACTTGCTCTGCACCATGCAACAAATCCTGCAACTCTTTTAAATCTGGTTGTTCTGGTTGTGCCATTTTGCTTTTCAACTGAGATAACAAAAACTGTTGATACTTTAGCATGTGGAATTGACAGTTTAATGCTCTCATAGTTAAGTGGCCGAGGTGTACACCTTTTCCCCCACCTTTCTAAAGCTCTGGAATCCCTCTCTGAAGGTAATGGGTTTTTAGCAGTAGAGGCCTTAATTCCCTTGGGACCCTGTGAAATAGTTTCTGGGTCAGCAGTATGGCTTTTATATAGGAACTGGTGAGAATCAGGAACCCGGTAATACCTGTCTAGTTTAACAAGAGCTGGAGGTAAAGAATCTGGATTAAGGCTGGCTTCTGTGTACACATCATCCAATATATCTAAAACAGGAGGGATAGCCAGGGGCCTATGCTGGGGGAGCAAAAGAAATTCCCTTAGCCTTTTCTTGGAATCTGAGTAATCTTGGCCTTCCCAGTGAAAGTGTTCCCTCAAAGTATGCATGGTTTCCCCAAAAGAGTAGTCCTCTGGGGGGGGGGGGAGACCAAGGGAAGAGACTCCTCAGCATCAGAGTCTTCAAAGGGTGAATAGGCATAATCCTGGTCCTCAGAGTGTTCTGAGGTAATAGAAGCTTGATCTGAGGAAGGGTAGTCTTCCTCTAGTCTGGGTCTTTTGTCCGAGGGGGGTTGGGAACCCCTGATAAGAGTAATCAGATCCTCAGCCATTTTAAGCATCTGTTTTTAGGCATGGGGCCTCGAGAGGAGGTCTGAGGACCCTGTTTTTTGGATTTCATGGCTGCTTTAGATTTAGTGAAAGCTTTAATAGAGAAGAAGGAAGGCCTGAAGACACTTTGAGAAATGGCAGGCCTGTCTAAATTCTGAGTTTCCCTACCAAGAGTGGCATCGGTATCTGCAGTAGGAATGGGGTCCGAGGAGCCTGCGACCTCGGGTACTGTAGTCACCAGTAATGAAGTGTCATCGGTAGTCAGGGGCTGCGTAGGCACCTCGCTGAGAACCGGAGAACCGGTAGTCGGCCTAAGCGTGGTCTCAGTAGTCGGTGCGGACCTCGGATGTCGGTCCTTATCTTTGCGTCTTTTGCTCAAAACTGGAGTCGGAGTATCCGACGACATGATATAATTAAATTTTTTGCCAAAATAATGAAGGGTGAACTCCGCCCGGGCGCTTAATAGTGCGCTTGTTGAATCTAGCACAGAAACGGCAGGCCGAGACGTCGTGGTCTGGGCCTAAGCAAGGTATACAGAAAGAGTGGAAATCCTTGTGCGGTATTTGCTTCCCACAAGAAATGCAATTATTAACTTTGTCTGACATCGGTCTGAGGCAAGAAATGTTTCCCCAACGGGGTACTTAGCTTTCAAGAAGACTTCGGCTGAAATACTTTCGTAAATCTCAGGAGCTGGCCGACCGGCACTTGCGAACTGCTTCTGCTTCAGGCACCGCGCGGCAAGAAAGACTGAAGAAAATGGCGTCAGCTGCCTCTTTTGTACCCCTGCCGCACTGACGTCAGGGAAGAAGCAACAACAACTGACGCCGGACCTAGACTTTGGAATTCGGCCGACCGAGGACCCGCCTGACGGCAGGATAACCCCATCTGTAATGACTGCAGCTGTATGCACGATGAACATCAAGGGATCTAAATCCTCAGCAGAAGATAAGTAAAACATGATGAAGGTAAAGGGTTTCTCATACATTGCCTCCTTCTTCTTTGAAATAGGATGTCCTTCAAATGGGATCTGGATGACTGGCTAAGTACTCACAAAATCGTCCCCAGTTTGACTGGCCTAGCCCTCCTCAAGAAAGTGGGGTGGAATATGATCCAAGTTGAGTGGATGATGGCAAGATTAAAATGATTGCAAGACTCAGTTCCCTTGTAATTTTTGTGATCTAAGTTAATGTTATAGGAATTGTTATGGTGTGACTTCCTAAAATGATCATGAGACCATTTCACAAAAATACCCAAGAAATTCAGTCCATTCTAACAAGTAGGAAAACAGACAAAGTCAAGATCTGAGGCACGGCCTTGAGGGTTGGAGTACAAGTAAAAATTACCATAGCACATGCATATTCTACTACATGTGGACAAAGTGATAACCATTTGAAATGTCAGGACCTCCCAGACCAAGTCCCAAAACACAGAGACTGAATGGATGAAAAAACGGACTTAAATATACCAAGTCCAAGATTGCCATTTCCCAGAATATTTCCTTTTCTCAGAGATATGACACTTTCAAAGTTAGTGTGTGTGTGTGTGTGTGTGTGTGTGTGTGTGTGTGTGTATATGTGTGTATATATATATATATATATATATCTGTGTGTATATATATATATATATATATATATATATATATATATATATATATATACACACACACACATACACTTATACAGTGGATATAAAAAGTATACACACCCCTGTTAAAATGCCATTTTTTGAGATATCAAAAAGTGAGACAATATATAATTTCAAAACTTTTACCACCCTTAATGTGACCTATAACCTGTACAATTCAATTGAAAAACAAAATAGAAGTTATGTTCTTACCATAACGTTCCATGTTAGTTGTCTTCTTCTCGCCTTCTTCTTGCTGGATGGGTTCGGAGCCGACCTCGGCTCCCACTCTAAAAGCTCGAGAGTTGGTTCCACCGGCTCGAGGCTCCCCTTATATCCCACAATGCTAGGCGAGAGTTACCTCAGATATTGTTTGTAAGCTAACCCCAGCTTATAAAAGTAAAAGAATAACTCTAAACAGAGTCCACCTCTAACAACAGGAAGAAAGAAGGGTGACCTACATCCTGAACCAGGAAATATGCACAACAGCATATGCCTAAGAAAGAGGTGGTAGAAAGAGAGGTCACAATCACAACTCCTCTAGGTCTGTCCAGGCCAGGGGGAAGGAGGGTGGGACGCAAGAAGGCGAGAAGAAGACAACTAACATGGAACGTTATGGTAAGAACATAACTTCTATATGTTAAGTTGTCTATCTCGCCTTCATTCTTGCTGGATGGGACCGCGTCCCTAGCACCTTGTCCCGGGTGGCCTAACGGAACAGACTCCTGAGAACAGTGGAACCAAAGTTAGCTCTATGCCTAGAAGCTAAGTCCAACTTGTAATGAGAAATGAAAGTGTGAGGAGTAGCCCAAGTAGCCGCTGCACAAATGGTGTCAATAGGCAGTCTGTCTTGAAAGGCTAAAGAAGTAGCCAAAGCTCTGGTGGAATGGGCTTTAGGTTTATTAGGCAGTTTTGGTGTCTAATTTCATATACAAGGAAATCAAAGATGTTAGCCATCTGGATAATGATACTTTTGAAACTGAAAGTCCCTTTCTGCTTTCATAGGAGACAAACAGCTGATCAGATTTTCTGAATTGTTTCGTTCTATCCAAGTAGTACCTCAATTGACGATGAACATCCAGGCAGTGTAATTTTGTTCAGACCTATTGGAATATTCTGGAAAAAAGACAGGGAGGTCAATGCTTTGATTTAGATTTGACGTCGAGACCACCTTAGGCAAAAAGGACGGGTTAGTTCGTAAGGATACTCTGTCCTTATGAAACAATAGATAAGGAGGTCGACAGCTGAGTGCTTGAAGCTCTGAAACTCTTCTAGCTGAAGTAATAGCTACCAGAAAAAGAGTCTTCCATGATAGCAATTTTAAAGAACAGGAGACTGCAGGTTCGAAAGGGGGAATAATCAAAGAAGCAAGTACTAAATTTAGGTCCCAAGGAGAAGGAGGATTTCATATAGGAGGTCTGAGAAGAAAAACTCCTTTTAAAAAAGCTTTGCAAAGCTTGTGGGACATTAAGGCAGATTCAGAAATACCCACATGAAAGTTAGAAATAGCTGCCAATTGAACTTTAAGAGTAGAGGGAGATGAACCTGCATGGAAGAGTTCAGCTAGAAATTCAAGGACTAATTGGATGGAAGCAGTGAAAGGATCTATGTCCTTTCCTTTAGCCCAATATGTGAAGCGTTTCCACTTACTCAAATAAATCTTCAGAGTGGAAGATTTATGGGAAGCTATCAAAATATCTCGAACGGAGTGAGATAATTGAGGAAGCCTGGCTAAGGTTGGAACTGGAGGAACCAAGCAGTGAGGTTCAGAGAGGGGAGGGAGCGATGAAACTGACCCGACTGATGGATCAAAAGATCTGGAACTAGGTCCAGATTCCACGGTCGCTCAAAGAAAGCGATGTAGAAAGGGGAACCACACCTGTCGAGGCCAGTAAGGAGCAATGAGGATCAATGAGGCCTTCTGAGCGATAGCTTTCTGTATCACTTGAGAGATTAGTGGGAAGGGAGGAAATGCATACAGAAGTTCCGGGGCCAAACTTGGACTAGAGCGTCTCTGCTGGGTTGGCCTGGTAAAGGGAATAGAGTGAAAAATTCTCTGCACTTGCTGTTTTGGGAGTAGCAAAAGATCGCAGCAAGGCTGACCCCACTTGAGGAAAATTTCTCTCACAACAGAGCCTTTCAGAGACCACTCGTGAGGCATGAGGATAGCTCTCCTCAACTTGTCCACATTTTGGTTGGACTTCCCGGGGATGTGCGTTGCTATCAGAAACCGCTGAGAAGAAATCGCCCATTGCCACAATCTGAGTGCTTCTCGACACAGGGGGTATGATCTGGTTCCGCCTTGTTTGTTGATGTACCACACTACAGACATATTGTCTGTCTGGATTGCAATCGTTCCCAAGGGAAGAGAGTCTTGAAGGGCTTGCAACGCTAAAAGCACTGCTCTCATCTCCAGAACATTTATGTGCAAGTGGCATTTGTTTGGTTGCCATGTGCCCTGGACTGTCCTGCCCTGATAATGCCCCCCCCCCACTTGATCAGGGAGGCATCCGTTGTCAGAGTAGCAACCGGAGGGGGTGGAACAAAGGGTCTTCCCAACATGAGCTGAGGGGAAGACATCCACCACATGAGATGATTTTTGCACGCTTGCGTGATCATAATGGTGTGAGACATTGGAAGTTGCTGGTATGACCATTGAGTAAAGAGCATCCATTGAAGGATCCGCATGTGGAATCTGGCTAATGGAAGCAGAGGTATGGCAGCCGCCATAATTCCCAACACTTTCAGAACTAACCTGGCTTTGATTCTGTTGTTGTTGAAAAGGAGTGAGACCAGTTTGTGTATGTCTGTTATTCTCTGATCTGTTAGCCTGCAGACATGTCTACTGTGTCTAGATTTGCGCCTATGTAGGTAATAGTGCGACAAGGCGACAAAACAGACTTTTCGCAATTTATTGAAATGCCTAACTTTTGACAAATCACGAAAAGTATAATCCCTGGCCATCAGAAGGAGATGCTTGGTGGGAGCTGTGAGGAGCCAGTCGTCCAAATATGGAAACACCTGGAATCCTTGTCGTCTCAGGTGAGAAGCTACCACTGCCATGCATTTGGTAAACACCCGGGGGCAGTGGTGAGACCAAAGGGCAGGGCCCTGAATTGAAAATGACTGGTTCCCAGCCTGAGCGGAGGAATCTTCTGGAGCGTCTGTTCATTTATGTGATAGTACGCTTCCTGCAGGTCTATAGATCACCTCCAGTTTCCTTTTCCCAATCAGGGAAGGATGGACTGCAGCGTGACCATCCAAATCTTGTTTTCTTGACTGATCTGTTCAAGATACTGAGATCCAAAATTGGTCTCCAGTCCCCTGTTTTCTTTGGAACTAAAAAGAACCTTGAGTAGATTCCGGATCCTTGCTGGTCTGCTGGAACTGGCTGAATTGCTCTTTTTGCAAGCAGTTTTGAAATCTCTAAAACCGCTAGATCCTTTGAGCGGGTGGAACATCTGGAAGGGATTTTTTTGATTGATTTGGAAAGTGAAGAAAGGGGATAGAATAGCCTTCGGAAATGATGGACTGTACCCATTTGTCTTGAGTCAGGGATAGCCAGGCTTCTGGGTACAGTGACAATCTTCCCCCGACTGCCTCCGAAGGTGGGCAGTCGGGCAACACCTCAGGGATGCTGAAAGGGCTTGTCAGAGAAAGTTTCCGATTGCCCTGGTTCTGCGGACCCCTGCCCCTAGGGCGGCGTCTACCATTGTTATTCCGCCTCTGCCTCTGGCGGAAGCGACTCTGTCGTCAGGCGAAGTCCCTTGAGATTGTTTACGGAACCACATCTTTCCACCTTTCTGGCCTTTGGGGTAAGGCCTAGAAGGAGTAGAAAACAGACTCCGGCGGCAGAAAGGGTCTTGCCATCAGTTCGCACCTAGTCAAGGTTTCTTTCACTTGAGGACCAAAGAGATGATCCATCAAGCGGGAGTTAGTGAAAGACGTCTTGAAGGGTCCGCAAAATTGCATAGCCGCATCCAGGCATGCCTACGTAAGGCTACACCTGTCCCTGCGGCTCTACTCACTCCATCAGCCGCGTAAGAAAGGCGCATGGAGGAGTTGGATATGGAGTTAAGGGTAGCCAGCTGCGTGTTCATCTTATCTTGAAAACCCGCAGCTGTAGGGTCCTTTAATATTTCACTCGCTTCCTTGATCAAGTCCCTTTGAAGGCGAGTAAAATGGCATAGGTAGTTCAGCGAGCATGGTAAATGTCGCTGACGAGAACATCCGCTTCCCGTACCTGTCCATGGACCTAGATTCCTTGTTAGGTGGATGGACAGGTACTGAAGGATCAGCTAGCTCCTTCTTAGTGGCAGCAGCTACCACCATAGCATCCACAGAGACTCCTTTCGTCAAGAACTGTTTGTCTGCTGGTGCCGTTATAAACTTAGAGGGTCTCCTGGGAGTGGGGTCCACTGAATCAGGAGCCGTCCATGCCTTCTTAGCAACCACCTGCATGAGGGGGTCAAAGGGGGGAGACACCCAGGAGGTGGAAGGGCGAGAGCCAAACGCCTCAAGATACACAGATTCATCCTCCGAAGGGTTGAGGGCTGGCCAATTTCCCCTCTGTTTCAGGATCTCTAGAATGTCTGCAAATGAGACATCTTCAGAAGGGGAACGGGGGGAACCCTCAGAATCATCCAAATCTGTGTCAGACGTGATGGACTCAGGTGAGTCAATGTGTTTCCTCTTACACTTCCTCTTCCGAGGGGCTCTTCTGCCAAATCAGGAGAGGCCTCGGAAGAGGATGAAATCCCACAGGGGTTCCTGAGAGCTGGCTCTCTGCGGTCCGGGATGAGGGAGTGAGTCGACTTGACCTGAGGCACCGTGAGGGAGGGGGGCGGAGCCGACTGTGGAGTAGAGCCAGGCTCTAACACACTCCGCATGACCTCGAATGCACCCCTGTCAGGCAAAGCCAGAGGTCCCGCTCCGAGAAGCTAAGAACCCCCTCGGCACCGACAGTGATGGCTCCGAGGCCGATGTCGGAGCCGAACTCACCAGCCGAAGCTCGAGAGGAAGAGGGGGTCAGACAAGGGTCCGATGCCACTCAGCCCCTCGGGCCGGCGAGGCAAGTCCGGCGCCGAGATTCTTCCAAGGAAGAAATCGGAGCCGACGACGGAGCCGAAGACAATTGTATCGGCTCCGACGCTACCACAGTCTCGGTTCCGATGCGACCCAGCTCCGAGCTCAAGAGAGTCGAAGGAGGAATATATTGATGGACCGGGGCAGGCATCGACTGATGAGTCGGGCTCTGAAGCATCTGGGCCAGTGCCTCGGACTTAAGAAGTCGACTCACTACCCTCTGAAGGTCATGATCCAACAGCCTCGATGACCTAGAGGAGTGAGATCTTTGGCTCCGTTCAGACAGCAGGGGAGATCCTGGAGCCGAGTGAACGGAGCCAAGGGATGGTGACCTGGACCTCTTCCTAGTTGTCGGCTCCGAAGGTCTGGTCGGAGCCGACACGGGAATTTCTAATACCTCGGCTCCAGCCGGAGCCGAGGAACCACAGAAATTGTGGACTGAGACTCATCGGCTCCAGCCGGAGCCGATGTAGGCAGGGGCTTAGAAACCTTAGGTCTCGGCTCAGTTGTCGGAGCCGGAGACCTAGATCCCTTGGAGGGCTTCCTGTAGATACAGAAAGGGAATCCTCTGGCTTGAGTAAGCCCCTTAAAATCAATTTATTTTTTCTTTCCTGCAGGACCCTGGGGCTGAAGCCATGGCACACAGCACAGGAGTCCTGCAGGTGCAAAGGTCCCAGACAGTAGACACAAGAAGTGTGAGCGTCTGTCAGAGACATTTTCTGACAGCACGCATCACACTTCTTGAATCTGAGACCTTTGCTTCTTTAGACATAACTACAGGTGTAATCACACACACAGACACAAACACACTAATTACACCCTGTCTAGTTTAAAATATAATAAACCACTAACTAGGTTTTAAAAAGAAAAAATAACACACTCTCCACTAGGGAAAGAAAAAAGGCCTGTAGGCCCAAGGGAAGAACTTAAAGTTCTTGAGGGAAAAAAACAGGTATTTTTAAGAAGGGGATAAGAATTTCTCTAAACTAAGGGAAATACGTAAAAATATTAAAATTAAAGGGGTTTTAATAGACTAAGTACACAAGAAAAGTCACTTACCAAGAACCGGTAGAAAACCAACACCTCGATAGCTGTAGCGGCAAACGAGATCTAAGGTAACTCTCGCCTAGCATTGTGGGATATAAGGGGAGCCTCGAGCCGGTGGAACCAACTCTCGAGCTTTTAGAGTGGCCGAGTCGGAGCCGAGGTCGGCTCCGAACCCATCCAGCAAGAATGAAGGCGAGATAGACAACTTAACATCATCTGTTACGGGAAAAAAATATAAAAAATAAAAAACATACAATAAGCTGGTTGCATAAGTGTGCGCACCCTTAAACTAATACTTCGTTGAAGCACCTTTTGATTTAATTACAGCATTCAGTCTTCTTGGGTAGAAGTCTATCAGGATGGCACATCTTGACTTGGCAATATTTTCCGACTCTTCCTTGCAAAAGCACTCCAAATCTGTCAGATTGTGAGGGCATCTCTTGTTCACAGCCCTCTTCAGGTCACCCCACAAATTTTCTATTAGATTTAGGTCTGGGCTCTGGCTGGGTCTTTCCAAAAAAAGAAGTTATGTATCTACCATAACATTCCATGTTAGTTGTCTCCTCTCACCTTCTTTCTTGCTGGTTGGGTTCAGAAACGATCCTTGGCTCCGACTCGGCCATCTTCTAAAGCTCAAGAGCTACAAACTGGCTCGAGGCCTCCTCATATCCCATGATGCCTGGCGCTAGATACCCAGATCTCGTTTGGTAAGACTAACAGCAGACAAATTAATGAAGGAATCCTATCCTTATCATACATAAGCCCAACTATAAAGACCACTAGGTAGAGTGGGATAGCCAGAGAAGGCTCAGCCTGAGCAATATTATAGAGAAAACTCTTCTCGGTCAAGTAGGATAGGGGGATGGAGGGGGGGACGCAAGAAAGAAGGCGAGAGGAGACAACCAACATGGAATGCTATGGTAGGTACATAACTTCCTTATGTTAAGTTGTCTATCTCGCCTTCATTCTTGCTGGTTGGGACAGCGTCCCTAGCACCTAATATCCTGGGTGGCTCAATGGAACACACTCTTCAGAACAGTGAAACCAAAATCAGCTCTGCTCCTGGAAATCATGTCCAACTTATAATGCGAGATGAAAGTATGAGGGTTTGCCCACATAGCTGCTGCACAAATAGATTCCATGGGCAACCTAGCCTGAAAAGCAACCGAAGTGGCTAATGCTCTGGTGGAGTGCTCTTTTGGTTTAACAGGCAATTGTTTATTCCTCAGCTGACAGATAAAAGTAATGATAGAAGTCAGCCACCTGGATAAAGTTACTTTTGATACTGGTATACCTTGTTTGCCCTCTGCATAAGAGAGGAAAAGCTGATCCGATTTTCTGAAGACCTTAGTCGTGTGCAAATAAAAACGCAGTTGTCTGTGAACATCTAACTGATGTAACTTATATTCCACCCTGTTGGAATGGTTGGGAAAAAACACAGGAAGGTCAATGGACTGATTCAAGTTGTTCTCAGAAAAGACCTTAGGAAGGAAGGATGGATTAGTCCTAAGAGCAACCCTGTCTTTGTGGAACACTAGGTAGGGGGGACGTGTACAAAGAGCCTGCAGCTCGGAAACTCATCTGGCTGAAGTGATTGCTACCACAAAAAGTGTTTTCCACGATAAAAACTTCAACGAACAGGAAGCTGCCGGTTCGAAGGGGGGCAAAATTAGAGAGGCTAGAATCAAATTCAGATCCCACGGGGTGGAGGATCTCTAACCGGGGGCCTGAGCCGAGTGGTTCCTTTGAGAAAGGCCTTACAAAGCTTATGAGACATTATACTACTTTCTGAAAGGCCAATATGAAAATTTGAGATTGCGGCTAACTGCACTCTAATTGTAGCCGAAGCGGAGCCAGCATGAAAAAGCTCCACAAGTAATTCCAGGATGTGGTGGACAGGGGCTGAAAAAGGATCTATATTCTTAGCCTCTGCGCAGGAAGAAAAACGTTTCCACTTACTAGCGTAAGTTTTTCTAGTGGTAGACTTGTGCGATGATAAAATGATTTCACGCACTGATAGGGAGATATCTGGAAGCCTGGCTAGGGTTGGAAGTGGAGCAACCAAGCTGTGAGCTTGAGAGATTGTAGGGAGTGATGCAGCCCGCCCGACTGACAGATCAGGTGGTCTGGAATTGGTTCCAGAGTCCAAAGCTGCTTGATAAGGTAATGATGCAGGAACGGAAACCTTATTTGCCGAGGCCAGTACGGGGCAATGAGGATCATTTTGCAACCCAATACGGTAGCTTTCTGCATCAGCTTGGGAATTAGAGGAAACGGGGGAAATGCATATAGAAGTCCCTGAGGCCAATCGTGGACTAGAGCGTCTCTGGGGGAATACTCTGGATGTGGAAGGAGAGAGAAGAAGTTGCTGCACTTGCTGTTGAAATGGGTGGCAAAGAGGTCGCAGCAAGGTTGCCCCATTTGCGGAAGATATGGTCCACCACTACTTGATTCAGAGACCACTCGTGAGGCATCAGAATAGCTCTGCTCAGCCTGTCTGCTATGACGCTGAATTTCCCAGGGATATGCATTGCAGTCAGAAACCGTTGGGAAGAGATCGCCCACTGCCAGAGTCTGAGTGCTTCTCGATATAGGGGGTAGGACCTGGTTCCGCCCTGCTTGTTGATGTACCATACAACTGACATATTGTCCGTTTGAATTGCAACTGTCCCGGTAGGAAGAGAGTCCTGAAGAGCTTGCAGTGTTAAAAGCACGGCTCTCATCACCAAGACGTTTACGTGCAGATGGTACTCCTGAGGTTTCCAAGTGCCTTGGACTGTTCTGCCCTGATAATGCACCCCCCACTCGATCAGGGAGGCGTCTGTGGTTACTGTAGCAACTGGAGGGGGAAGTACAAATGGTCTGCCAGGGGTACTGATGGGGAGACCATCCATCATGCAAGGTGCGTTTTGCATTCTTCTGTAATGATAATCATGTGAGACATGGGAAGCTGCTGAAAGGACCACTGGGTGAAAAGGAGCCATTGGAGAATCCTCATGTGGAAACGGGCCAGAGGGACGAGTATGATTGCCGCTGCCATGAGACCCAGAGTTTGAAGTATGAACCTGGCTTGAATTCTCTTGCAACCTAACAAGACCTGGACATGCTGCCGAATGACTAACACCCTGTCTGGTGGAAGGCTGGCTGACCTGTCTTTTGTATTTAAGTTTGCACCTATAAAGGTGATAGACTGACAAGGCGACAAAGCAGATTTTTCAAAATTTATAGTGATACCTAGTCTGAAACACGTCTGTATGGTATAGTCTCTGGCTTGCAGAAGATGATGCCTGGTGGTAGCAGTGAGGAGCCAGTCGTCTAGATATGGAAACACCTGGAATCCTTGCCATCTCAGATGAGTGGTAACTACTGCCATACATTTGGTGAACACCCTGGGGGCTGTGGTGAGACCAAAGGGCAGAGCTCTGAACTGATAATGGCTGGCTCCCAGCCAGAAGCGCAGGTATCTTCTGGAGCACCTGTCCATTTTGATGTGGTAGTACGTATCCTGAAGATCTATGGAGCACATCCAATTGTCCTGACCCAGGAAAGGTAAAATGGACTGTAGCGTGACCATCCGAAATTTGGTTCTTTGTACAGACCTGTTTAGTCTGCTGAGATCTAAAATGGGTCTCCAGTCCCCTGTCTTTTTTAGTACCAAAAAGAACCTTGAATAAATTCCGGATCCTTGCTGGTCTGCTGGGACTTGCTGGATGGCCCTTTTTCTTAGCAGTTTTGCAACTTCCTGAACTGCTTGAGCCCTTAGATTGGGTGGAACATCTGGAAGGGACTTATTTGGCAAGAATGGTGCGCAAACGAAGGGAATTTTGTAACCTCCGGATATAACAGACTGTACCCATTTGTCTTGTGTTATGTCTTGCCAAGCTCTTGGGTACAGCGATAATCTTCCCCAGACTGCCTCCAGATGTGGACAGCCGGGCAACCCTTCAGGGATGCTTGAAGGGCATGTCAGAGAAAGATTCTCTGCTGCCCTGATTTTGCGGACCCCCTCAGCCCGAGGGCGGCGTCTGTTATTGTTCCCTCCTCTACCCCTGGAGGGAAACTCACCACGTGTGTCAGGCAAGGCTCCCTGGGATTTCCGGAACCACATCTTTCCACTCTTCTGACCCTTGGGATATGGTCTGGAAGGAGTGGAAAAACGGACCCCTACAGCAGAGAGAGTCTTGCCTTCCTGTTCACACCTGGTAAGGGTGTCCTTCACCTGAGATCCAAAGAGAGAGGAACCATCAAAGGGGGTGTTGGTGAAAGACACTCTGAAAGGTTCCGCAAAGTTACAAAGCCGCATCCAAGGGTGTCTCCTCAGAGCGACTCCTGTGCCTGCGGCTCTACTCGCCCCATCGGCTGCATAAGAAATGAACCTGATGGAGGAGTTAACCACTGAATTAAGAGTCACCAGCTGGGAGGCAACCTTGGCCTGGGCCCCCTCAGCTGATGGCTCCTGAAGGGTATCTCCAAGCTCTTTAAGGAGATCCCTATGTAGACAGGTAAAGTGGCACAAGTAATTCAGAGACTTCATGGTAAAAGTTGCTGAAGAAAACATCCGCTTCCCATATCTGTCCATTGTCCTAGACTCCTTGTTAGGGGGATGAACAGATGAAGAAGTTTCAGCCAACTCCTTCTTCGTGGCTGCTGCTACCACCATGGCATCAACGGGGACACCTTTTGTCAAAAATTGCTTGTCCTGTGGTGCAGTAATGAATTTTGCTGGTCTTCTTGGGGTCGGTTCCACTGTGTCTGGAGCTGACCATGCCTTCTGAGCCACCGCAGACATCAGTGGGTCGAAAGATGAAGGCACCCAGGAGGTGGAAGGTCGGGTTCCAAACGTGTCCAGGAATACAGACTCATCCTTGGAAGGGCTTAGGGCAGTCCAGTTCCCCCTCTGTCTAAGCATCTCAAGGATGTCTGAGAAGGAGACATCTTCAGAGGGGGACTTCGGGGACCCTTCCAAATCCTCTAAATCGGTATCTGATGTGACAGACTCAGGGGAGTCAACATGCTTCCTCTTGCATTTCCTCTTATGAGGTGGCTCCTCTGAATGATCAGGGGAGGCCTCGGAAGAGGAAGATACACCCAAAGGGGTGTCCTGGGGTGCTGGATCCCCATGCTTTGGGTCTGGAAGAGAGGCAGAGGCTGACGCAGGCACCATAGGGAGAGGAGCAGAGGGGGGTCGATCGTGGCATTGGCTCAGAGTCCAGAACACTCCTCACCTCGAAGGCATCTCGATCGGAACGGAGAGAGGAATCTGGATCAGAAGAAAACAGAATCCCCCTCCGCACCGAGGGGGAAGGCTCCGAGGCCGATGTGGGAGCCGAAATCACCTGAGTCGAGGCTCCGAGGGGAAGAGCAGGGTCGGACAAGGGTCCGATGTCACTCGCCTCCTCGGAGCCGACAAGTGAGTCCCAGCGCCCAGATCCCTCCAAGGACAGAACCATGGAAGTGATTGGAGCCGACGACGGAACCGAAGGAGCAGGTATCGGAGCAGACAGTTCCACGACTCGAATCCGCACGAACTCCGGCTCTGAGCTTAAAGGGCGAGTCGGAGAAGGAATATCTGCAGACGTGGACGGAGCCGACCCCTGGTGAGGGGGAGGCTGGACAATATTTTAGCCAGGGCCTGCGATTTTAGCAGTCTGCTGACCACTCTTTCCAAGTCATGGTCCGAAAGTCTTGAGGACCGAGAAGAGTGGGATGAGCGATGACTATGCTCCGATTGGAGCAGAGGCGATCTCGGAGCCGAGCGTATCGACTCCAGAGAGGGAGACCTGGACCTTTTTCAACTCTCAGAAGGCTCCGAAGAGCGTATCGGAGACGACTGGGAGGGAGGAGTATCGGTTCCAGCCGGAGCTGAAATGGAAGGTACAGATTCACCCAACGACGGCTCCGAACTGGGAGCTGATGGTTTAGGTGCCTTGGAAGATTTCACAGGCTGAGCCTTAGCCAGTGAATCTTGAGGTTTAAGTAAACCTGTAAGGATCAATTTATTTTTGCGCTCCTGCAGGACTCTTGGACTGAACGCATGGCAAATGGAGCAAGAGTCCTGCAGGTGCACAGCGCCCAGACAATAAACACAAGAAGTGTGTCCATCTGTCAGAAACATCTTCTGACAGCATGAGTCACACTTCTTGAATCCGGACGGCTTAGGATCCTTGGACATATTGCTAGGCAAGCCCAAAAAACACACTCACACAAAGGTTAAGGTACTAACACAACAAGTTACCAGAACCGACAGTACACCAACAACTGTAATAAGTATAGCCAAACTAACTAACAGTGATAATAAGAAAATTTTTTTTTTTTTTTTTTTTTGTTAAAGAAATAGATAAAGAAAAAGGTTAACCTCTAACTCAAACGGACACCTAGAGATAAGGTTATCCTCTAACTTAAACGGAAAACCTTAGAGGAAAAAGGGAGAAGTAGAAGGGGGAGGGGAAACTTCTCTAAGTAAAATGAGTTTCTGAAGAGAAAAGACAAGGATTCAGCTACAAAAACTCATACAAAATAAGGGAAATAACTAAACGATAATTCTACTCTAAATATTTACTAAATTGTGACAGAAAAAAAGACAATATAGAAGTTTTATACGACCTGAGCCAGTAGAGCAACCTCGCAGCAGAAGCGGCAAATGAGATCTGGGTATCTAGTGCAAGGCATCATGGGATATGGGGAGGCCTTGAGCCAGTTTGTAGCTCTCGAGCTTTAGAAGATGGCCGAGTTGGAGCCGAGGATCGGCTCCGAACCCAACCAGCAAGAACGAAGGCGAGATAGACAACTTAACATCTTTAATTCTGCTGAAGCCATTCTTTTGTTGATTTGGATGCATGCTTGGGGTCATTGTGCTGAAAGGTGAAATTCCTCTTCACTTTCAGCTTTCTAGCAGACAGCTGAAGGTTTTGGGCCAAAAGACTGGTATTTAGAACTGTTCATAATTCCCACCACCTTGACTAAAGCTCCAGTTCCAACTGAAGAAAAGTAACCCCAAAGCATGATATTGCCACCACCATGCTTCACTGTGGGGATGGTGTTCTTTTGGTGATGCGAAGTGTTGTTTTTGTGCCAAACATACCTTTTAGAATTGTGGCCAAAAAGATCAACCTTGGTCTCAACAGACCATAACACATTTTCCCACATGCTTTTGGGAGAAATGATGTATTGTTTTGCAAATTTTAGCTGGGCCTGGATGTTTTTCTGTGCAAAAAAAGGATTCCGTCTTGCAACCCTACCCAATAGCCCAGACTTATGGAGAATACGGGCGATTGTTGTCACATGTAGTACACAACCAGTACTTGCCAGAAATTCCTGCAGCTCCTTCAGTGTTGCTGTAGGTCTCTTAGCAGCCTCCCTGGCCAGTTTTCGTCTTGTCTTTTCATCAATTTTGGAGGGACGTCCAGTTCTTGCAACGTCACTGTTTTCCCATATTTTCTCCACTTTTTGATGACTGTCTTCACTGTGTTCCATGGTATATCCAAAGCTGTGAAAATTTTTTGTACCCTTCTCCTGACTGATACCTTTTAACAATGAGATCCCTTTGATGCTTTGTAAGCTCTCTGTGAACCATGGCTTTTGCTGTAGCAGGCAACTGAATAAATGTCAGGAAAAATCCTACCAGGACAGCTGAACTTTACTTGAAGTTAACCAGAGTCTCTTTAATTCATGGTAGGTGTGTACTCAAGAAGACTGAATGCTGTAATTAAATCAAAAGGTGCTTCAACAATGTATTAGTTTAAGGGTGTGCACACTTATGCACCGAGGTTATTGCACGTTTTTTATTTTTTATATTATTTCCCCTAACAGATTTGTTTTTCAATTGAGTTGTACAGGTTATAGGTCACATTAAAGGTGGGAAAAGTTTTGAAATGATTTATTGTGGTCTCATTTTTTTATATCACAAAACCCTGGCATTTTAACAGGTTAAAAAAAAAAAAAAAAAAAATATATATATATATATATATATATATGGATAGTCAATTTATGGACTATATATATAGGCCTGGTTTAAATGAGCATACTTGATTATCTGTTTATTTATGGGCACGGGCACTGGTGGCCCACTAATGGCCTATTAATTAACTGATATATCAATATTGTATTATAATATGCCAGATGTATTTTTATTTTAGTAAAAATGTAAATGTATATGTATACACAAAAGTTTTTTGTATTATTTAGTTTCTTTTGTATGATATTATATGTACATTTGTTTGATTTTCTAAATGGGAGTGTGACTTTAAGTTATACAGAATATAAACTGGGGCAAGATTTGGTTGTACTATCACAATGATGATGCCAGGAGGCAAAACCGGTATGTGATTGGATCACTTGTTCCTGTAGTGTTGTGGGAAGACCTCCTTTCACATATTTTCTGCCTTATTAAATGTTTATAAGTCGGACTGCTTGTTATTTTTTCACCTAGACTTGGTTTAAGGTGATTTTTATGCTGGACTCATTTGTTTGTGTGGAATGCATTGGTTTGGTCCGTGCATATAATACTTTTGCATGCATGCACCAGTATCATTGGGTGGATTTTATTACTGAGTGCTGTATGGAGTTTGAGGCCCTGAACCACGGGGCTGTTTTGGAACTATTGGTGGATTTATTATGGCTGCAGGAGGCAATCATCATTCCTTTACACCCAATTTATCCTTGGATAAGAATGATGCTACGTGTTTTGGAGGCAGCAATGCTAATATTAAGACGAGGACAAGTACTGAGATGAGTTGCACCTCGGAGATGATTGTTTCAGGAGATGACTGTGATTACAAAGAAAATGCATTCGACTGTATGGCATATGAAACTTCCTAAAGCATATTTGGGGGCCGAGATTGCACCATGTGGACTTAAGAGTATACATTAAGCCTGGTATGGGCAAGGAAGACAGTGAATTCATGTCAAAATGGTGTTCTATACAAAATGTAGCATCAAGATTGTTTATAGAACTGTTAATTTCCTTTTACAAGAAATATTTGGTAGATATGATGGGCAAATTGGATTCCCATTTAGAGAATATACAACAACACGAGCAGCAAAGTGAGTATCAAAAATTATATGACAAATACATTGAAGAAGTGGATGCTTTTGAAAAAGGTGTTAAGAATAGGAAATTAAAGAAATTTAATACAGATGTCAATGATTTCAAAAATAATATGGTCTTCTCTTGGAAGTCTACCAAAGGAGCAGTTAGATTTTCGGGAGCAGTGAGCAAAACGAATAGACAGAAAAGAAAGAGAGCGAGACCCATACTGAAAGCTGCTCGCAGTTCCAATTTAGCAATGGATTCCAGTGCGTCAGACTTTTCATCCAATGCATTCAGTACAGACACTGATAATGATATTCAGGACACTTTAAAACTAGTCTCTCCATTACATAAAAAAGCGAAGGGGAGAACAGGACCTTTAGAAAGGGTGGACGAAAGCACCAGAGATGGAGAATTGGATATCATCAAAAAGACTTTCGGGGACTTGACAAAAATGTAATAAATGTGGGAAATACGGATATATGTGGTGCTGAATTAATTCCTGATGTTGATTGTGTCATGGTACTGTTGATATTAATTCAGTTAATAACAATACTGAAGTGCTGGGTAATGGAGATGCCTTACTAGTGAATTTAACTACTACCATTTTGACTTATGAAAAAAAGTGTACTGAATAAAGGGTTGAATTATGTTCCATCTCATTTTGTGTCACAGCAAGATGCTTGTGTTGATATTAAACATTTTAGTAGAATTTTGAATTTAAAATATTTTTTAATAACAAGTATGAAACTGTACATGTTGAACCTTCAGGTTTTAAGGTAAAAAAAATCTACATTTAATCCTCCTCATCACCCTAGGGTGAAACTTTTTGAAGAAGCAGTACTGAAAGATTTACATGTCAACCAGGGAGTGATATTTAAACATCATAATATCAATTTATCAAAAATGGAATGGCAGAATCTGATGCAATTGAGGGACAACAAAAATGTAGTCGTTCTTAAGGCTGATAAGGGGGGTGCTACTGTGGTGTGGAATGTTAATGAATATACTACGAAAGTTATGAGACAATTGGAAGATGCTAGGTATTATTATCGACTGCATAAAGACACTACAGAAGATTTTAAAAATAAGACTGATGCGATACTTTTTCAATAAAAACTGGGGGGGTATATTACAGATGCTCTTTATAAGGAATTGGTTGTTAAAGATCCAAAACCACAGTTGTTCTATATATTTCCTAAGATTCCTAAAAATATTTTACCACCACCAAGCAGACCTATAGTGCCAGGATGATGTTCATTGACAAAGCCCATTTCTATATATTTGGAACATCAGCTGAAACCATTACGATCTTTGGTTAGGGCAAGAATTAAAGATTCAAATTAATTTTTAAGATTAATAAAGGATTTACAGGTGACCATTAATTCCTACCTATGTACTCTAGATGTACAATCGCTGTATACAAGCATCCCACACCAAGGGAGTATGATAGCGGTTGAATTTTGGTTGAATGAATCTGGGATATACTCACTTGAACATTGTGAGTTGTTATTAATGCTAGTGAAATTGGTCTTGGAACATAATGTTTTTATTTTGGCAAACAATGTTATTTGCAACTCAAAGGCACAGCAATGGGTACTACCTTTTCCCCAATATACACTGACCTCTTCATGGGTTATTTGGAGAGGAATTTAATATATAGTGAAAGTAATACTGTCAAGAACGATTTGGTGATGTGGCGACATCACCTAGATGACTGTTGAGGCATTTGGTCTGGTTCTTTGGGAGATTGGTGTTTGTTAATTATCTTAACTCTGAGTTTGGTTTGAAATTTGTAGATAGAATAGAACATTCTACTATTGATTTCTTAGATATTCATGTTACCAAGGCCATAGATGGAACTATGATCACTGGACTATTCAGGAAACCTTTTACAAAGAATGGCTTATTACAGGCTGGTAGTTGCCATCCTAAACACATGCTGACTAATATACCTAAGGCTCAATTTCAAAGGCGAAGATGTATTTGTAGCCAAGATGACAACTATGAAATTGAGGCTGAAAAAATGGATATGAGGTTCATTAAATGGGGATATGATAGATCCCATATAATTAAGGATAAAAATGTTGCTCTGAATTTCAAGAGAGATTCTTTGTTATTGGATACCCGGGAGGTTGAACCTAAACCTGTTAGGTCAGAGCAATCCAGTATTACATTACTTACTACTTATGGTTCGAACAGCTTTAAGATTAAACAAATCATAGATAAGCATTGGCATATTTTGAAATCTGATGATTTCTTTGATCAATGCTTAGGCAATTATTGTTCCTTTAGCTACAGATGGGATAGGAACTTTGGAGACTTTCTTTCTTGGTACAAGATAATGGATATTACCAAGGGTAAAGAAATGGGAAGTGGTCTGAAAGGCTGTAATTGTTGCGGTAATTGTGTTTACTGCAAGGCTGTATCTAAATTTAGATCATTTGCCTCTGTCAGTACCTCTAGGGTCTATGACATTAGATTTCTTATCACCTGCTGGACAGAGTGGGTAGTATATATATATGGTGGTCTGCCATTGTGGGGCTTTTTGTATAGGCCAGACCTCTAGAGCCTTTAAAAGCCATATAACATTACACCTAAATGATATAAACTGCAGGAGACCTAGAAGTGCATTATATAAGCATAAATTGGAACATACTTCGGCTCACTTTGTTTTTATTGGGATAGAGCTAGTATGGGGTAGGGATTTGTCTAAGAGTGAAAAACAAAGAATTCTGGATAAAACAAGAAAAATTATGGATAGTCAATTTAGGGGTATATATAGGCCTGGTTTAAATGAGCATATTTGATTATCTGTTTATTTATGGGCACAGGCACTGGTGGTCCACTAATGGCGTACTAATTATCTGATATATCAATATTGTATTATAATATGCCAGATATATTTTTATTTTAGTAAAAATGTAAATGTATATGTATACACAAGTTTTTTTTGATTATTATTTAGTTTCTTTTGTATATTTATATCTCTTTGATTATCTAAATGGGAGTGTGACTAAGTTACACAGAATATAAACTGGGGAAAGACTTGGTTGTACTATCACACTGATGATGCCAGGGGGCGAAACCGGTATGTATTTGGATCACTTGTTCCTGTAGTGTTGTGGGAAGACCTCCGTTCACATATTTTCTGCCTTATTAAAAGTTTACAAGTCAGATTACTTATTTTTTCACCTGGACTTGGTTTAAGGTGATTTTTATGCTGGACCTGTTTGTTTGTGTGGTGTAGATATATATATATATATATATACATATATATATATATATATATATATATACACACACACACACATTATATATATATATTTATATCTGATATTAATTATATTCTGTAGCTTTGCTTTTGATGTTTGTATTTGTCAGCCTTGTGACTAGGTCTCGGCTGTAAAGTGCCCATAAGAGTAGCCCACCTACCCGGTTAATAACAAATAAATGACTAAATAAACAGATTAATAATTTATTATTTATTTACTTTACATTTGTTGACCGAGAAAGTCTGACTGGACACATGTCCATTTTCAGCGGTGGCCCGGGGAGAAAAGCTCCAGTTACATAACAGGTACATAAACATATATGATCAAATTAATACAAATGGTGGAATACACATACAAAAACAGGCTTCAATCATAGGTAAATATGACCTATTAGCAGGCTCATAGTTAGACAGTTATCAGATAACAATAAAAAATAAATAAATAAAATAATACAAAAATGAATAATGTAAAATTTGATTCATAATAGCACAGATGTATTTAAATTATAATCCTAATTTTAATCTGAAGAATTGTGAGTTAATTTTTCAACATTCTTGGCCACATTTATAACATGCCAGCTAGGGGATTGATCTTCCTGAACAATTTCAAGATTGCTGTACAGTATTGTCTTCAGAGCTGGTTTGCACACAATTGTGAAACTTCACCTCTACATATAACTTACACAATGACACTGCTGTAATTCATTAGATGGGTCTCTATGAGGATTAATGTGAACTTCTGAATAAAAAATGTTAAAACTGCCAAAGTTATGTAACAGAGTTTAGTCAGAAATTTTGCTTGTGGCATTATCATTTTAAATACGATGGACCTAAATTTGCAATTTATAAAACTTTGCCTGAATTTCGCAACCTTCACTGCACACTTTCCATATGAAAATTTGCAATAAAAACAAAATCAACAAATGAATAAAAAATTGTACTTCATGAGTCAGACTTATTACATGTATTCTGAAATTCTGATTAACACTTATGAGAATTACCAAAATTATAAGCCTGCATTTAGTCTGGAAAACTTCAGCAGTTACTAGGCATTACACAACAAACAATATGGCAATCCAGTGTTCACATTATTGCAACACAGGGGAAAAAGAAAATATCAGTGAATAGAGGGAAGTGTAGAAATTATTGTGAACCTAGAAAGCACTTGCCCTTTGCTTGTCAATTCTTCTTACAAAGCAAAGTGCTGATCAGCTTGCAGACACTTATGTTACTTAAAGAATCAAGCACAACACTGTGAACTGCTGAGCTGCACAATTCCTTAATATAACAAATACTTTGTGGCATTTGTGGTACAAGATTAAAGGAAAACTGCTGATTGACAACAAGACTTGAAATCAAACACCATTAGTTCAAGGCGTAATTCTAGAAAACAGCTTCTGGCTATTTTGCACTTTCTCCCACAGCTGTGTGACCTTGGAAATACTATTATACACCAAGTCCAAGATGATGTATGGGGGCATACATGACTGTGGGGGGGGGGGGGGTTGCCTCATCACCAAAAGTGATATCCAAAAGTGTTTTTTTTTCCTTTTTCCCCTTGACCGAATGGCATTCAAGTAAAAGTAGAAAAAAACACAAAACTTTATCAGAAGGTGTGGATCCAAGACCGAGTGAAATTAAAAGAGAATTAAGGAAATTAAATGAAACAATGAATTAAAAATGCAAAGCATGGGGAACAGAGAAGAAATGAACCATGACAGTAACAAAGATGAGAAAAACAGTAAAAAAGTGCACATGAAATATGGTGTTGCTGAAAGTGTGGCTAGAAGCACAAAAGAAGCACTGTCCTGCTTTCAATCAGTTTTAGAAGAAGAAGTGGTAAAAAACATTTTTCAAAGATACATAGCAGTGAATACAATTCTTTCAACAATATCTGAATGTTATTGGACAGAGATGTGAATACTGACTATACTGATGCTATTAAATGAAAGAGTTAATACACTGAAGTTTGAAAATACACCATCAACTTTAAGTCAAGTACATATGACAAACTCTTGGCAAGAAATACTAAGAATTAATAAACAATGTGTTGAAATTAAAACATAACTACACACAGATGCAGGCTATAATATTATGTCTAAAGATACTTATGGAGCACTGGATGCTAAAGACAACACAAAAAGAGCTTTGTGCACATCATTCACAAATTCAGGCCACCAAGTAAACCCCACTGCATAAACTATACTGATATATGAAATAAGAATGGAAAAATAATAATGTACTGTTTCACATCAATAAGAGAACTACAATCTCTAATATTCTGGGTTATTTGGTGTCTAAGAAACTAGGTATGCTAAAACAAACAGAATGAAAGCAATGAAAGAATGTGATCCATATCCAGTCAAAAAAATCACACAGAGACCGTCTAAATACTGTAAAGAGCCACAGCAATGATGCATTTAATTACTATACTGACTATTTATAGGTTTGGACATTTGCCAAGAGAATATCATCCATAACAAATCCTGATGCCTGTGATATAGTCTTCAAGAAAAGTCTCAAGAGGTGGAACCGACCAGACACTGAACTGAATGAAAAGCATTTGTGTCTTTAATGAATAATTATAGCAGAGAGAATGAATAGTATTGTCTACTACTGTGAAGCAAGACGTTTGCATTTATACTGAGCCAGAAAATCTGAATAAAGTGATTAAAATAGGACATTACCTATTGCTTACCATTGAACAAGTAGTCTGAACAATGGAAATGCTAAGTTCTTTTAGTACTACATGTAAACCAGGGTTTCTGGCAGACAATATTAGATGAAGAAAGCTCAAAATTGTACACAGTTAAGCTGTTAACTAGAAAGGTGTAGACCCATAGTGTTCCACCCTGAAGGCTACGCGAGGAACTAGAAGCACTGGAAGATGTTGCATACATGACTGATGATCCACTGGCTTGGATCAGATACAATAAAAATGACATAAGAGACTGATAAAGCTGGTGTAGAGACAAAGCGGACTCACTATACAATCTCAAAGTACTGAAATGTCAATTTCAGTATTTCGAGACTGAATAGTCGAAAACCCACATACCACGAAAACCCACAATCCACGAATACCACAACCTCGACCATTCACCACACACACACACAAACTAAGACATAATCACACACACATACACCTACCTAACACACAGAAACACACCTAACCTACCTATAAGCAGGGGGAAAGCCCCTGCACCCCCCACACCCCCTTACTTATATATTCTAACTCCGAGGTCGCACTAAACACACAAAAAACACCACTGCACACATTCACACACACTAAAATCCCTACCCAATATCCTCAAACACACAACACTTACCTGAAACCCCAGATAAATCTACAAACCGCACCACACGTAACGAACGCGACACCATGATAGAGGCGGATTCGACATTTGTGGATTCAACACTTCCGCATTTGGCATAGTGTAGTTTTGAGTAACTGCACTTTCCACTATTTGGTCTCGACGTACTGAAATTCGAGATTTCAGTACGTCGAGATTGTCTAGTGTATCCACAAAACCATAAGTTAAATAAGAGCAAATGCAAAATAAGCATGACAAGTCTGAGGATCACAGATTGTATTCTGAATGTCAGAATGACTGAAGCCTGATACGCAGAAAGTCATGGCAAATGTTCAAGTGCAACAACTAGAAGAAAGACAGATAAAGGAACCATATAGGTTTTGGGAAACTTTCACTTACCTCAGATTACTATGGCACTTAGATAGCCATCAGAAACTGATGTAGTCTTGAACGTGCTATGAATAAGAAAAATTAAAATGCTCAGGAACCTGGTTAGAGAAGCATTAAGGTTAAAATACCTGCTAAGATACAAAGTTAAGTCGCCAGTTCTGCTGCACACAAACTCCACTCAGATTTCTACAGAAGCCGTGGATCATACAAGAGGACAAACAATTGCCTATGGCTTAAAAGCATATGTATAGATGATCTGCACAATAGAAAATGAACAGTTATCAAAAATTGAGTGATGTAAAATCAACTGAATATGCCTGTGGTAAAGAAAGGCAGATGGAAACAGACTACAAACCCTATTCTGAAAGTCTATGTAAAATGCATCTCTGAGATTCCAGAGGATGCTATTTAGTCTAGAAACAATATGAAAATGAAATGCAGACCAGGAAAGAAACTACAAAAAGTACAGTTGTGTACACTTACCATAAAATGTAGATGTCGAGGTATTCACTGTTGCAGTCATTACATTTGGGTTATCTGCTTGCAGGTAGCCTCAGTCGGCCTGGGCTGATTATCAAAGTCTTGGGGTCCTACGTCAGGTTGCTGTCTCATCTTCCATGACGTCAGGTAGTCAGGGTATAAAGCATGCAGCAGACACCATTACATCAGTTTTTCATGTCCCAGATATCAGGTGCCCCCATAATGGGAAGCAATTATATACACGGTTACACCTCCAACAAAAAGCAAATACACCAGAAAGCTTTAAGCATAGTAAAGAAGAATAGAGGTATAGTCAACAGAAGTCAGGGGGCTGGAGGGAGGGTAACCAGGACTGCAACAGTGAATACACTTGAACATCTACATTTATGAGTGTGTGTACACAACTGTACTATGTTCTGTGTGTTTCACTGTTGCAGTCATTACATTTGGGTAGATTTCCAAAGCTAAGGAAGGGAGGAGGCAATTGATAACATTTAGACCAGCTATTAGGCCTCAAAAGTAAGACTGAAGTAGCAAACCAGCTCTGGATTTAGAAAAATTGGGAAGTGGCAATGCTTGGTGAAGGTATGTACAGAACTCCAGGTAGCAGCTTCTAAGATGTCCCTGGTAGGGACACCTCTGAGAAAGGCTGTGAGGTAGATGCAGCCTCTGGTGGAATGTGGTCTTATCCCCTGTGGGGTAGGTTTTCCATGGTGCATATAGCAGAAATGAATGCAATGGCCTATCCACTTAGAAATGGTTTGCTTTGAAATGGCCTTCCCTCTGCCCTTGCAGCAAATGCAACCAGCAGCTGTTCAGATTTCCTGAGGGGTTTAGTCCTGTCTAAGTAAAATCGGTTGTCTGTGCACGTCCAAGAAGTGCAGTATTCGTTCCCCTTTGTTCTGTCATTTAGAAAAAAAAGGTTTGCAAATGAATGCACTGATTAAGGCCCACACTGGATACCACCTTGGACATAAGGAGGAATTGGTCCTGAGGGACGGTCTATATCAAGTGAACGAAAATTTATAATCGAATGTATTCACATCGACACATAAACACCGAAACAACTAAATGTCGAAATGTTCTTTCAGCGAAAAATATATCATCGAACTGTTTTAGTTGGCCACATTGCCTGTTAGGTACGTTAAATGATGATGTCCGAACGTAAATATGAATATGTATGAAATAACAACAATAACCGTAAATAAAATAAACAAAAAGTGTACGTATATTCACTTTTGTAACTTCACTATCAATTAATTAAATAAAAAAGGTTTTTTGGTAATTTGGGTTAGGCCAAGATGACAACTATGAAAATTGGAGGGCTGAAAAAATTGGATATGAGGTTCATTAAATGGGGATATGATAGATCCCATATAATTAGGATAAAAATGTTGCTCTGAATTTCAAGAGAGACTTCTTTGTTATTGGATACCCGGGAGGTTGAACCTAAAACCTGTTAGGTCTCAGAGCAATCCAGTAATATATCATTTACTTACTACTTATGGTCTCGGGTAAGCTCAGCTTTAAGATTAAACAAATCATAGATAAGCATTGGCATATTTTGAAATCTGATGATTTCTTTTGTGATCAAAATGCACTTAGAGGCAATTATTGTTCCTTTAGCTACAGATGGGATAGGAACTTTGGAGACTTTTCTTTTCTTGGTACAAGATAAGTAGGATATTACCATGTAAAGAAATGGGAAGTGGTCTGAAAGGCTGTAATTGTTACTTGTGTAATTGTGTTTACTGCAAGGCTGCATCTAAATTTAGATCATTTGCCTCTGTCAGTACCTCTAGGGTCTATGACATTAGATTTCTTATCACCTGCTGGACAGAGTGGGTAGTATATATATATGGTGGTCTGCCATTGTGGGGCTTTTTGTATAGGCCAGACCTCTAGAGCCTTTAAAAGCCATATAACATTACACCTAAATGATATAAACTGCAGGAGACCTAGAAGTGCATTATATAAGCATAAATTGGAACATACTTCGGCTCACTTTGTTTTTATTGGGATAGAGCTAGTATGGGGTAGGGATTTGTCTAAGAGTGAAAAACAAAGAATTCTGGATAAAACAAGAAAAATTATGGATAGTCAATTTAGGGGTATATATAGGCCTGGTTTAAATGAGCATATTTGATTATCTGTTTATTTATGGGCACAGGCACTGGTGGTCCACTAATGGCGTACTAATTATCTGATATATCAATATTGTATTATAATATGCCAGATATATTTTTATTTTAGTAAAAATGTAAATGTATATGTATACACAAGTTTTTTTTGATTATTATTTAGTTTCTTTTGTATATTTATATCTCTTTGATTATCTAAATGGGAGTGTGACTAAGTTACACAGAATATAAACTGGGGAAAGACTTGGTTGTACTATCACACTGATGATGCCAGGGGGCGAAACCGGTATGTATTTGGATCACTTGTTCCTGTAGTGTTGTGGGAAGACCTCCGTTCACATATTTTCTGCCTTATTAAAAGTTTACAAGTCAGATTACTTATTTTTTCACCTGGACTTGGTTTAAGGTGATTTTTATGCTGGACCTGTTTGTTTGTGTGGTGTATATATATATATATATATATATATATATATATATATATATATATATATATATATACACACACACACACACATTATATATATATATTTATATCTGATATTAATTATATTCTGTAGCTTTGCTTTTGATGTTTGTATTTGTCAGCCTTGTGACTAGGTCTCGGCTGTAAAGTGCTACATAAGAGTAGCCCACCTACCGGTTAATAACAAATAAATGACTAAATAAACAGATTAATAATTTATTATTTATTTACTTTACATTTGTTGACCGAGAAAGTCTGACTGGACACATGTCCATTTTCAGCGGTGGCCCGGGGAGAAAAGCTCCAGTTACATAACAGGTACATAAACATATATGATCAAATTAATACAAATGGTGGAATACACATACAAAAACAGGCTTCAATCATAGGTAAATATGACCTATTAGCAGGCTCATAGTTAGACAGTTATCAGATAACAATAAAAAATAAATAAATAAAATAATACAAAAATGAATAATGTAAAATTTGATTCATAATAGCACAGATGTATTTAAATTATAATCCTAATTTTAATCTGAAGAATTGTGAGTTAATTTTCAACATTCTTGGCCACATTTATAACATGCCAGCTAGGGGATTGATCTTCCTGAACAATTTCAAGATTGCTGTACAGTATTGTCTTCAGAGCTGGTTTGCACACAATTGTGAAACTTCACCTCTACATATAACTTACACAATGACACTGCTGTAATTCATTAGATGGGTCTCTATGAGGATTAATGTGAACTTCTGAATAAAAAAATGTTAAAACTGCCAAAGTTATGTAACAGAGTTTAGTCAGAAATTTTGCTTGTGGCATTATCATTTTTAAATACGATGGACCTAAAATTTGCAATTTATAAAACTTTGCCTGAATTTCGCAACCTTCACTGCACACTTTCCATATGAAAATTTGCAATAAAAACAAAATCAACAAATGAATAAAAAATTGTACTTCATGAGTCAGACTCCTATTACATGTATTCTGAAATTCTGATTAACACTTATGAGAATTACCAAAATTATAAGCCTGCATTTAGTCTGGAAAACTTCAGCAGTTACTAGGCATTACACAACAAACAATATGGCAATCCAGTGTTCACATTATTGCAACACAGGGGAAAAAAAGAAAATATCAGTGAATAGAGGGAAGTGTAGAAATTATTGTGAACCTAGAAAGCACTTGCCCTTTACTTGTCAATTCTTCTTTACAAAAGCAAAGTGCTGATCAGCTTGCAGACACTTATGTTACTTAAAGAATCAAGCACAACACTGTGAACTGCTGAGCTGCACAATTCCTTAATATAACAAATACTTTGTGGCATTTGTGGTACAAGATTAAAGGAAAACTGCTGATTGACAACAAGACTTGAAATCAAACACCATTAGTTCAAGGCGTAATTCTAGAAAACAGCTTCTGGCTATTTTGCACTTTCTCCCACAGCTGTGTGACCTTGGAAATACTATTATACACCAAGTCCAAGATGATGTATGGGGGCATACATGACTGCTGTGGGGGGTTGCCTCATCACCAAAAGTGATATCCAAAAGTGTTTTTTTTTCCTTTTTCCCCTTGACCGAATGGCATTCAAGTAAAAGTAGAAAAAAACACAAAACTTTATCAGAAGGTGTGGATCCAAGACCGAGTGAAATTAAAAGAGAATTAAGGAAATTAAATGAAACAATGAATTAAAAATGCAAAGCATGGGGAACAGAGAAGAAATGAACCATGACAGTAACAAAGATGAGAAAAACAGTAAAAAAGTGCACATGAAATATGGTGTTGCTGAAAGTGTGGCTAGAAGCACAAAAAGAAGCACTGTCCTGCTTTCAATCAGTTTTGTAGAAGAAGAAGTGGTAAAAAACATTTTTCAAAGATACATAGCAGTGAATACAATTCTTTCAACAATATCTGAATGTTATTGGACAGAGATGTGAATACTGACTATACTGATGCTATTAAATGAAAGAGTTAATACACTGAAGTTTGAAAATACACCATCAACTTTAAGTCAAGTACATATGACAAACTCTTGGCAAGAAATACTAAGAATTAATAAACAATGTGTTGAAATTAAAACATAACTACACACAGATGCAGGCTATAATATTATGTCTAAAGATACTTATGGAGCACTGATGCTAAAGACAACACAAAAAAGAGCTTTGTGCACATCATTCACAAATTCAGGCCACCAAGTAAACCCCACTGCATAAACTATACTGATATATGAAATAAGAATGGAAAAATAATAATGTACTGTTTCACATCAATAAGAGAACTACAATCTCCTAATATTCTGGGTTATTTGGTGTCTAAGAAACTAGGTATGCTAAAAACAAACAGAATGAAAGCAATGAAAGAATGTGATCCATATCCAGTCAAAAAAATCACACAGAGACCGTCTAAATACTGTAAAGAGCCACAGCAATGATGCATTTAATTACTATACTGACTATTTATAGGTTTGGACATTTGCCAAGAGAATATCATCCATAACAAATCCTGATGCCTGTGATATAGTCTTCAAGAAAAGTCTCAAGAGGTGGAACCGACCAGACACTGAACTGAATGAAAAGCATTTGTGTCTTTAATGAATAATTATAGCAGAGAGAATGAATAGTATTGTCTACTACTGTGAAGCAAGACGTTTGCATTTATACTGAGCCAGAAAATCTGAATAAAGTGATTAAAATAGGACATTACCTATTGCTTACCATTGAACAAGTAGTCTGAACAATGGAAATGCTAAGTTCTTTTAGTACTACATGTAAACCAGGGTTTCTGGCAGACAATATTAGATGAAGAAAGCTCAAAATTGTACACAGTTAAGCTGTTAACTAGAAAGGTGTAGACTCCATAGTGTTCCACCCAGCTGCTACGCAGGAACTAGAAGCACTGGAAGATGTTGCATACATGACTGATGATCCACTGGCTTGGATCAGATACAATAAAAATGACATAAGAGACTGATAAAGCTGGTGTAGAGACAAAAGCGGACTCACTATACAATCTCAAAGTACTGAAATGTCGAATTTCAGTATTTCGAGACTGAATAGTCGAAAACCCACATACACGAAAACCCACAATCACGAATACCACAACCTCGACCATTCACACACACACACAAACTAAGACATAATCACACACACATACACCTACCTAACACACAGAAACACACCTAACCTACCTATAAGCAGGGGGAAAGCCCCCCTGCCCCCCCCACCCCCCCTTACTTATATATTCTAACTCGAGGTGGCACTAAACACACAAAAACACCACTGCACACATTCACACACACTAAAATCCCTACCCAATATCCTCAAACACACAACACTTACCTGAAACCCCAGATAAATCTACAAACCGCACCACACGTAACGAACGCGACACCATGATAGAGGCGGATTCGACATTTGTGGATTCAACACTTCCGCATTTGGCATAGTGTAGTTTTGAGTAACTGCACTTTCCACTATTTGGTCTCGACGTACTGAAATTCGAGATTTCAGTACGTCGAGATTGTCTAGTGTATCCACAAAACCATAAGTTAAATAAGAGCAAATGCAAAATAAGTATGACAAGTCTGAGGATCACAGATTGTATTCTAATGTCAGAATGACTGAAGCCTGATACGTAAAGTCATGGCAAATGTTCAAGTGCAACAACTAGAAGAAAGACAGATAAAGGAACTATATAGGTTTTTGGGAAACTTTCACTTACCTCAGATTACTATGGCACTTAGATAGCCATCAGAAACTGATGTAGTCTTGAAATCGTGCTATGAATAAGAAAAAAATTAAAAATGCTCAGGAACCTGGTTAGAGAAGCATTAAGGTTAAAATACCTGCTAAGATGTTAAGTCGTCAGTTCTGCTGCACACAAACTCCACTCAGATTTCTACAGAAGCCGTGATCATACAAGAGGACAAACAATTGCCCATGGCTTAAAAGCATATGTATAGATGATCTGCACAATAGAAAATGAACAGTTATCAAAAATTGAGTGATGTAAAATCAACTGAATATGCCTGTGGTAAAGAAAGGCAGATGGAAACAGACTACAAACCCTATTCTGAAAGTCTATGTAAAATGCATCTCTGAGATTCCAGAGGATGCTATTTAGTCTACAGAAAAACAATATGAAAATGAAATGCAGACCAGGAAAGAAACTACAAAAAGTACAGTTGTGTACACTTACCATAAATGTAGATGCTCGAGTGTATTCACTGTTGCAGTCATTACATTTGGGTTATCTGCTTGCAGGTAGCCCTCAGTCGGCCTGATTATCAAAGTCTTGGGTCCTACGTCAGTTGCTGTCTCATCTTCCATGACGTCAGGTAGTCAGGGGTATAAAGCATGCAGCAGACACCATTACATCAGTTTTTCATGTCCCAGATATTAGGTGCCCCCATAATGGGAAGCAATTATATACACGGTTACACCTCCAACAAAAAGCAAATACACCAGAAAGCTTTAAGCATAGTAAAGAAGAATAGAGGTATAGTCAACAGAAGTCAGGGGGCTGGAGGGAGGGTAACCAGGACTGCAACAGTGAATACACTTGAACATCTACATTTATGGTAAGTGTACACAACTGTACTATGTTCTGTGTGTTTCACTGTTGCAGTCATTACATTTGGGTAGATTTCCAAAGCTAAGGAAGGGAGGAGGCAATTGGATAACATTTAGACCAGCTATTAGGCCCTGCAAGACTGAAGTAGCAAAACCAGCTCTGGATTTAGAAAAAAATTGGCAAGTGGCAATGCTTGGTGAAGGTATGTACAGAACTCCAGGTAGCAGCTTCTAAGATGTCCCTGGTAGGGACACCTCTGAGAAAGGCTGTAGAGGTAGATGCAGCCCTGGTGGAATGTGGTCTTATCCCCTGTGGGGTAGGTTTTCCATGGTGCATATAGCAGAAATGAATGCAATGGTATATCCACTTAGAAATGGTTTGCTTTGAAATGGCCTTCCCCTCTGCCCCTGCAGCAAATGCAACCAGCAGCTGTTCAGATTTCCTGAGAGGCTTAGTCCTGTCCAAGTAAAATCTAAGTTGTCTGTGCACGTCCAAGAAGTGCAGTATTCGTTCCCCTTTGTTCTGTCATTTAGAAAAAAAAGGTTTGCAAATGAATGGACTGATTAAGGGCCACACTGGATACCACCTTGGACATAAAGGAGGAATTGGTCCTGAGGGACGGGTCTATATCAAGTGAACGAAAATTTATATAATCGAATGTATTCACATCGACACATAAACACCGAAACAACTAAATGTCGAAATGTTCTTTCAGCGAAAAATATATCATCGAACTGTTTTAGTTGGCCACATTGCCTGTTAGGTACGTTAAATGATGATGTCCGAACGTAAATATGAATATGTATGAAATAACACCAATAACCGTAAATAAAATAAACAAAAAGTGTACGTATATTCACTTTTGTAACTTCACTATCAATTAATTAAATAAAAACTGTTTATAATTCATGTGAAATACTTAAAAACATAACGAAAATAAAACATAACAGCACAGTATTTAAATTAACATTTCCGGCAAATACGTGTGCATACAGCGATTATACCTGCAGCTATGGCTTGTAGTACTCTTGCTGGACCTGGTGTTATAGGTTGCAACTATTACACAGTTAAATCCCAAAAAAAGAAAGATATGCTAGTTGTTGACGGCTATTTGTACAATTTAGAGAAGGTTCTAAAAAGCCGTAAGTACTGGTGCTGTCGTTTGAAAACAACAGATAAATGTAAGGGTAGGGCTATAACAGTTGATAAAGGTAGAGAAGAAATTCTCCTGAAGTCTACTATTCATGACCATCCGTCAGATCCAACGTTAGTTGAAAAGTACAAAGCATGTAGTACATTGAAGGATATGGCTAGTACTTGCAGGAACACACCGTGTTTAGTTGTTGATGACATTCTTGCTACCACGTCCTTTGAGTCTACTGTTGCATTGCCAACTAGGTGATCACTATTACAACACGTTAACAGAGTTAGGAGAAAAACTTTGTTAACAAACTGTAAACCATGTACAACCTTAGGTGCAGTATGTCTGGATGATTATAAATTAAAAGAATCTGAATTTATCCAAGAACGTAAAGTAAATTTGCAGTTAAATATACATGTCTTACTAATAAAATAACAAATAATATAACCCCTGGTGAACACAGGAAAACTAGCAGGATATGGAAAGCCAGTATATGAAAAAAGTTAATGTTTGCCTGCTAGTTAACACTCACGGAGGATGTACAGTTCAGTTCATACTAATTCTGCAACTCTCGTTACCTTCTGTATGGAGCGTAACGCTGTAGAAACGCTGTAGAAATCTTTAAAAAGTAGACTATTCAGTCTATGCTATTAATGCCACTTTCACATAAATTCCATTTAAAGATATATTCCTGTAGATACTTCCCAAAACAGCTTTCAGTAATCGACTATTCAGTCCAAAAAACGATACTTAGTTACGTGAACATAAAACACAGTTTATTCGGGTGAGCGCTTTCGCTTACAGCTTTTTCAAACCACAAAGACAACCTATCAGTAGCTAACTTTTATACACATACTCAATTGATTAAACAGTATTAATTAATCAATTAACATTAAAAGGCATATACTAAACAACTGTCAGTTTAAAAATGAGATGAAATTCTTATTATAAACATGCATAACTATTTAAAATCACATTAAAATATATGATCAATAATACTACTTGCTGAACGTAAATATTGGAATATACATATATATATATATATATATATATATATATATATATTATGTAAATACAAGAATGTACATAAATGTGTATAAATGAGTATAAATGTGTATGTAAAATTATGTGCAGATATGTGTGTGTATGTGTTGATGTTCATGTATATATAATTATTTGTGAATGAGAGTAAAAATATAAAGTGTATAAAAAACATTTTCTTTATAATGGATCGACAAAATTGTGACATTTAATACTGATATTTAATAGAATGTGATGTGATATAGATAAAACTAAACAATGATATTTAAAAATTATTTTTTTCTGTAATTTGATGTATATATAATATAATATATATCTAATGTAAAATGTATGGTGGATATAGGCTTGATATCTAAAGTCTGTGTCTCTTCCTTTTGAGGGCAGGCTTCAAAGGCACTCTATCATTGAGTCCTGGATATAAGTGGGCTCTAGTCTTAATAATCCATTCTGCTTCTATGGATTCTGTTAGATTTTTAATGTCACCTCCTCTCACACTCACTTCTGTGACTTGTAAAGCAGAAAAGGTAAAACTATGGTTGTTCTCCTTTGTTCATTATGTGTTTAGATAATGCATTAACTTCAGATTGAATACGAATTTGATATAGATGTTCCCTAATTCTTTCTTTGAACATCCTGTCTGTCTTTCCTATATAGAAAGATGAGCATGTTGTGCAACTAGCTAAATATATAACGTGTTTGGTGTCACAACTAGCATTTACTTTAATATTAATGAAGTCACCTGTAAGTGGATGTATAAAGGCACTGATGTTAGCCAAGTAACTACAATAATTACATCTTTTACAGGATTTAGTGCCTTCATAAATACCTTCATTAATTACAGTCCTGAGGTCAGAGCAACAAAGTAATTTATAAAGATTTTTCTTATTTCTGTATGCAAATCTGGGTTCATCATTTAAATGTTTAGATATTTCTGGGTCTATATTTAATATATCCCAATATTTATAAATAGCTTTTTTTATATGCTTTATGTCTTGTGTATAATGCAGTGCATATCTAATCGCTCCTTCTTCCATTTGTTTCATATTATTTTCTGTTGACCTGTATTCAAATCTGCCTTTTTCAGAGAATATAGGACAAGCTAAATGTTCTCGTAGCTGTCTTACTTCTAAAATAGCATTATTGACCTCAGTTGAATTATAATGCCTTTGATTAAACCTATTTTGTAAATCTGATATCTCATCGTTAAACTGAGTTGCACTAGAGTTCAATCTAGAGACTCTCATGCATTGGCCTTTTAGGACATTCCTAAAAACATGGGGGGGTGCATACTATCTCTGTCAAGTAGAGTATTTCTATGACATGACTTACGATGTATACCTGTATTGAAGTCTCCATTTATTAGACGCTTGATATTAACATCTAAAAATGAAATGGTATCTTCAGAGTATGTAATGGTAAATTTCAAAAAGTTTGTTAAGTTATTGACCTCCTCATAAAATTTTTTCAACTCATGTTCATTGCCCTTCCATAAGAAAAAAAGGTCATCTACAAACCGTTTATAGAAAATGACATGTCTCTGATAGGTTTCAAGTTTGCACATTTTATCTTCTTCCCAAAGTGCCATGACTAGGTTGGCGTAGCTATTGGCACATGATGTGCCCATAGCCACGCCATCCCTTTGTAAATAAAATTTCCCATCAAATATGAAAACATTACTTTCCAATGTCATTTCCAATAAACTACATATGAAGTCTATTCTGCTTTCGGGCATATTGGGATGTCTGTTTAAATACACATGGACAAATTCCAACCCCTTTTCATTAGGAATGTTAGTGAACAAGGATTTAACATCCATTGTGACAAGTAACAATTCAGATGATCCACCATAGGTTGTTATTGCTTCATAGAAGCCTAATAAAAATTCTTTTGTATCTTTTAAAATAACAGTGTTGTTAAAAACATAAGGCTTGAGTGTCTTTTCCAAATAATGAAATATTTTCAGTCACCCACCCCCTGCCAGAGACAATAGGTCTCATTGGGGGGTTATAAAGGTCTTTGTGGATTTTCGGCAGACCTTTAATAATGGGTGTAATAGGTTCATCTAAAAGTAGATAGTCATATAATTGATAATCAATAATACCCATTTTATACATTTCTTCTAGTCCATTATATATATTACTAATTATTCGTAATACATCATTTTCTTGCAACAAATTATAATGAATAGAGTCTTTTAACATTTCTGACATCCTAAGCTTATAATCAATTGTATCAAATATCACTATCGGTCCACCTTTGTCTGCAGGTCTAATTGTAATGTTATTGTCATGTATTAACCCATCCAAGGCTCTAGATTGTTTCAACGTCAGATTTCGTCTAGTTAATTTTGTATGTTGATTTTGTAAAGAATACAATTCCTTTTCAACTGCTTTGTACTAGGGTCCATTTATATCCAGGACTCAATGATAGAGTGCCTTTGAAGCCTGCCCTCAAAAAGAAGAGACACAGACTTTAGATATCAAGCCTATATCCACCATACATTTTACATTAGATATATATTATATTATATATACATCAAATTACAGAAAAAAATAATTTTTAAATATCATTGTTTAGTTTTATCTATATCACATCACATTCTATTAAATATCAGTATTAAATGTCACAATTTTGTCGATCCATTATAAAGAAAATGTTTTTTATACACTTTATATTTTTACTCTCATTCACAAATAATTATATATACATGAACATCAACACATACACACACATATCTACACATAATTTTACATACACATTTATACTCATTTATACACATTTATGTACATTCTTGTATTTAAGTAATATATATATATATATATATATATATATATATGTATATTCCAATATTTACGTTCAGCAAGTAGTATTATTGATCATATATTTTAATGTGATTTTAAATAGTTATGCATGTTTATAATAAGAATTTCATCTCATTTTTAAACTGACAGTTGTTTAGTATATGCCTTTTAATGTTAATTGATTAATTAATACTGTTTAATCAATTGAGTATGTGTATAAAAGTTAGCTACTGATAGGTTGTCTTTGTGGTTTGAAAAAGCTGTGTTAAAGCCACCGAATAAACTGTGTTTTATGTTCACGTAACTAAGTATCGTTTTTTGGACTGAATAGTCGATTACTGAAAGCTGTTTTGGGAAGTATCTACAGGAATATATCTTTATATGGAATTTATGTGAAAGTGGCATTAATAGCATAGACTGAATAGTCTACTTTTTAAAGATTTCTACAGCGTTTCTACAGCGTTACGCTCCATACAGAAGGTAACGAGAGTTGCAGAATTAGTATGAACTGAACTGTACATCCTCCGTGAGTGTTAACTAGCAGGCAAACATTAACTTTTTTCATATACTGGCTTTCCATATCCTGCTAGTTTTCCTGTGTTCACCAGGGGTTATATTATTTGTTATTTTACTTGTTATTCAACTGTTTACCCCGATTGGTGATCCCATGGCTGATGCTATCGTAAACGGAAATGACGCTGAGGTTGAACTTCCCTACAAACCGAGTGGAGCAATAAATAAACGAACATCTAAAGAACGACTTCAACGCTGCTTGGATAGCAGCGTTAATCCATTAGCTGACTGCGATTTATCATCTTTTATGCCGGAAGGAACTTTATTAAATAATGCAGATGCCGACAAGATGAACTCTTTAATCAATGGACTTGAACTTGACTTATTGAAATTGAAGCGTTTGCAAACGCAACGCTATCATTTTGATATTTGTATTGAAAAGAGGATTATACCCAGGGGTTTAAGAGTTTTGAAAATGCCGACCACGGGTAATACATACCCCGAACTCCTGCGGCGTTGGCAACAGCTCAATATAGAGGTGAGCTTAAAATATATGAAGCTTCTGAAAGATTTTTTCTTGCCAGAAGAAAGAACTTTATGTGACTCAATTCAACAGAGTCAAAATGAACTGTATAATAGTTATAATGACAAAATTGTTGACTTTAAACTAGAAAAAGTCATGGATAATGTGATGTTATATGAGAAGCGGTTGTTAGAACAGAAAAGACATAAATTATCTAGAGATAGTTATGATTTTTTGAATGGCCAAGTGTTCACTTGGCCTAGGTATAATTCTTCTGAATCTAATGTTAGCAATACTGCAACATATAGTACTGTACAAACATCTGCTAATGTTTTGATTGATACAGGCAACATAATTAATAACACTACTGATACCAATCAATCACAAGTTGTTGAGAATGGAACTAAAATAGTTTCCAATATTAATGACCATACTTCTGAATCCAATACTGTTAATTTAATGTTGTCTAACAAACAGGATGATGCTGTAAAAACTACATCTTCCACACAGGTGGTACGCAGTAAAATACGCTCATCACCTGTACTTAGTTGTGCACAAGAGTTACCCTGCCCTTTCCCTATTGCAGATCAATACAAGAAAGGCAGAGACCGGTCGATAAGCAGGGGCAGACAGAAGAGAAAAGCCCCAGCCAACGATATAAAGGAATCTACTATAAAGAGAATGTGGGAGAAATTAACTTAGTACATAATCTCTCCCACAGACCATTAGATGAATATGATTTAGAGGTACTGAATAAAGGTTTATCTTTTGTGCCTACAAAGCATAGTAACATTACAGAATCAATTTTAGATCTGAAATTGTTTACCAGGAATCTGCAATTGAAAGTTATGTTTTCAGATAAAAACACTGCATATCGGAATACAAATGTTAGGAAGCCTAGTCTTATGGTCCCTAATTTACATCCTTCCCTTGAAGTATTTTACAAAGCAGTTGAAAAGGAATTGTATTCTTTACAAAATCAACATACAAAATTAACTAGACGAAATCTGACGTTGAAACAATCTAGAGCCTTGGATGGGTTAATACATGACAATAACATTACAATTAGACCTGCAGACAAAGGTGGACCGATAGTGATATTTGATACAATTGATTATAAGCTTAGGATGTCAGAAATGTTAAAAGACTCTATTCATTATAATTTGTTGCAAGAAAATGATGTATTACGAATAATTAGTAATGTATATAATGGACTAGAAGAAATGTATAAAATGGGTATTATTGATTATCAATTATATGACTATCTACTTTTAGATGAACCTATTACACCCATTATTAAAGGTCTGCCGAAAATCCACAAGGACCTTTATAACCCCCCAGTGAGACCTATTGTCTCTGGCAGGGGGTGGGTGACTGAAAATATTTCATTTTATTTGGAAAAGACACTCAAGCCTTATGTTTTTAACAACACTGTTATTTTAAAAGATACAAAATAATTTTTATTAGGCTTCTATGAAGCCATAACAACCTATGGTGGATCATCTGAATTGTTACTTGTCACAATGGATGTTAAATCCTTGTTCACTAACATTCCTAATGAAAAGGGGTTGGAATTTGTCCATGTGTATTTAAACAGACATTCCAATATGCCCGAAAGCAGAATAGACTTCATATGTAGTTTATTGGAAATGACATTGGAAAGTAATGTTTTCATATTTGATGGGAAGTTTTACTTACAACGGGATGGCGTGGCTATGGGCACATCATGTGCCAATAGCTACACCAACCTAGTCATGGCACTTTGGGAAGAAGATAAAATGTGCAAACTTGAAACCTATCAGAGACATGTCATTTTCTATAAAAGGTTTGTAGATGACCTTTTTTTCTTATGGAAGGGCAATGAACATGAGCTGAAAAAATTTTATGAGGAGGTCAATAACTTAACAAATTTTTTGAAATTTACCATTACATACTCTGCAGATACCATTTCATTTTTAGATGTTAATATCAAGCGTCTAATAAATGGAGACTTCAATACAGGTATACATCGCAAGTCATGTCATAGAAATACTCTACTTGACAGAGATAGTATGCACCCCCCCCCATGTCTTTAGGAATGTCCTAAAAGGCCAATGCATGAGAGTCTCTAGATTGAACTCTAGTGCAACTCAGTTTAACGATGAGATATCAGATTTACAAAATAGGTTCAGTCAAAGGCATTATAATTCAACTGAGGTCAATAATGCTATTTTAGAAGTAAGACAGCTACGAGAACATTTAGCTTGTCCTATATTCTCTGAAAAAGGCAGATTTGAATACAGGTCAACAGAAAATAATATGAAACAAATGGAAGAAGGAGCGATTAGATATGCACTGCATTATACACAAGACATAAAGCATATAAAAAAAGCTATTTATAAATATTGGGATATATTAAATATAGACCCAGAAATATCTAAACATTTAAATGATGAACCCAGATTTGCATACAGAAATAAGAAAAATCTTTATAAATTACTTTGTTGCTCTGACCTCAGGACTGTAATTAATGAAGGTATTTATGAAGGCACTAAATCCTGTAAAAGATGTAATTATTGTAGTTACTTGGCTAACATCAGTGCCTTTATACATCCACTTACAGGTGACTTCATTAATATTAAAGTAAATGCTAGTTGTGACACCAAACACGTTATATATTTAGCTAGTTGCACAACATGCTCATCTTTCTATATAGGAAAGACAGACAGGATGTTCAAAGAAAGAATTAGGGAACATCTATATCAAATTCGTATTCGATCTGAAGTTAATGCATTATCTAAACACATAATGAACAAGGGAGACAACCATAGTTTTACCTTTTCTGCTTTACAAGTCACAGAAGTGAGTGTGAGAGGAGGTGACATTAAAAATCTAACAGAATCCATAGAAGCAGAATGGATTATTAAGACTAGAGCCCATTTATACCCAGGACTCAATGATAGAGTGCCTTTGAAGCCTGCCCTCAAAAAGAAGAGACACAGACTTTAGATATCAAGCCTATATCCACCATACATTTTACATTAGATATATATTATATTATATATACATCAAATTACAGAAAAAATTAATTTTTAAATATCATTGTTTAGTTTTATCTATATCACATCACATTCTATTAAATATCAGTATTAAATGTCACAATTTTGTCGATCCATTATAAAGAAAATGTTTTTTATACACTTTATATTTTTACTCTCATTCACAAATAATTATATATACATGAACATCAACACATACACACACATATCTGCACATAATTTTACATACACATTTATACTCATTTATACACATTTATGTACATTCTTGTATTTACGTAATATATATATATATATATATATATATATATATATGTATATTCCAATATTTACGTTCAGCAAGTAGTATTATTGATCATATATTTTAATGTGATTTTAAATAGTTATGCATGTTTATAATAAGAATTTCATCTCATTTTTAAACTGACAGTTGTTTAGTATATGCCTTTTAATGTTACTTGATTAATTAATAATGTTTAATCAATTGAGTATGTGTATAAAAGTTAGCTACTGATAGGTTGTCTTTGTGGTTTGAAAAAGCTGTAAGCAAAAGCGCTCACCCGAATAAACTGTGTTTTATGTTCACGTAACTAAGTATCGTTTTTTTGGACTGAATAGTCGATTACTGAAAGCTGTTTTGGGAAGTATCTACAGGAATATATCTTTATATGGAATTTATGTGAAAGTGGCATTAATAGCATAGACTGAATAGTCTACTTTTTAAAGATTTCTACAGCGTTTCTACAGCGTTATGCTCCATACATAAGGTAACGAGAGTTGCAGAATTAGTATGAACTGAACTGTACATCCTCCGTGAGTGTTAACTAGCAGGCAAACATTAACTTTTTTCATACATGTCTTACTGTTTACAACAAAAGAAAATGTCAAAGACTTGTGTAATACAAATATATGGTTCATGGATGGAGTATTCCTTACAAAAGGTAGACTATGTAGGCAGTTATATAGTGTTCATGCATTTGTTAACCGTGGTGACAAACAGAGATGTCTTCCTTTAATGTCTTGATGACCAAAAAGTCTTTTAAGGCATACAATTTGATGTGGGAGTGTCTGTTTAACTTGTTAGCTACATGTGATCTAACACCTTTGGTGGAATACTTATTGTGTGACTTTGAACTAGCTGCAATTAAAAGTATAGAAGCAAACTTTTTCACCGTCAAAAGTAAAGGTTGTCTCTTCCATTTCTCACAGAACGTGTGGCGCAAAATTCAGCAACTTAACTTATCTAGACTTTATGGTACTTCTCTTGAATTTCAGTGCTCCGTTAAGGAACTAATAGCACTTTCATTTTTGAGGGAAGATGAAGTGATTCCAGCATTTAGAAAGCTAAGTAAAACATTTCCTGCTGACGGGAAAGAGTTGATCACATATTTCTCTGATATTTATGTGCTCGGCCACTTACGGAAGCAGATCACTAGAACTACAATTCATTTACGGTTTCCTCCTGTGTACCCTATTATCGTTCTGGAATGTCTCCTGTTTGAACGATGTTTCTTTACCACAAACACAAAATTACGTGGAGGGCTGGCATAGGAGGATTAGGTGTCTGCTAGGCAGACGTATTTCTGACATACCAGCTGTTCTGTCAGTACTTGTTAGAGAGCAAAATCGGGTTGACGAAATTAGATTACTGTTAATGTCTGCATGTCCTGTTTCTCCAAAGAAGAGAAAACATTTAGAAAGGGACTTTCGTCTACAAACTGTTTTGAAAAATAAAGCACAGTATACTGTACTTGAATTCTTATGTGCAGTTGGCATGCTACTTAAAATTTACTACAATACTAACATTGATATGCTGTGTGCACCATATGTTTTCTATGTACTACTGAAGTGCATATTTTGATTTCTTGGGCGAGGAGGTTATTTAAATATGCAATCACTCAGTTTGTAGTTTACTTAAAATACGGTATAGTTTAATACCCATTTTGTATGTAAAATATATTTCCTTTCTTGCACATAAAGCACAGCTTGGTAGGGTAAGAAAAGTTAATTTTGGTGGTTAGTTACACTTATTACACTAGGGAGCAGTTGCTGGCCAACTAAAAGTTTTCGATGTTTTGATTTTCAAGCTTTTATGTGTTCGGCATTTATGTGTCGATGTAAATACATTCAATTATATAAATTTTCGTTCACTTGATATAGACCCCTGAGGGACACCCTGTCCGCATGAAAGATGATGAAAGGCTCCACTGCCATGAGGGCCTGTAATTCAGACACCCTTCTTGCTGAAGTGATGGCTAGAAGGAAGGCTGTTTTCCAAGAAAGGAATTTCAACTCCGCATTTGCAGCTTGCTCAAAGGGAAGTAGAGTGAGATTTTCCAGGCTGGAGTAGGGGCTCTCCTGAGTGGTCTTAAGTTTTTGGCCCTTCTGAGGAATTGCTTCAGCAGTGGATGAGAGAAGAGGGGTGGCTCTGTATTATAATGTGCTGAAATGGCCGAAGCATGAATTTTGATGGAAGAAAAGGAAAGGCCCTTGTGAAGCATCTCAGTTAAGTATTTAAGAATGTACAGTAAATTGGGCACTGCTGTGGCCATCCTCTGAGTTTGGCTCCAGGAACAGAATCTTTTCCATTTTTCAGCATAAGATTTTCTAGTACTAGGCCTCCTTGCTTCCAGAATGACATCCATCACTTGCTTACTGAGGGATGGTAAGAGAGAGATCAGGTAACTAGCCGGGCTGCAATGTTCAGGGTTTGAAGCTGTGGGTACAGAATCTGGCCCTCCTGCTGGGACAGCAGGGCAGGGGTCTAAGGCAGGTGCCATGGTTCCAGCAGTGATACACTGCACAAGAGGGGGTATCAGCGTTGGTGTGGCCAGTCTGGTGCAATGAGTATTGTTTTTGGTTTGCCCTGTTTGATTTTTAGTGGCACTTTGGAGAGGAGAGGAGACGCAGAGGGGGAAAGGCAAACTGATAGGCTTTTCCAGGTGAAGGACAGGGCATCTACTTTGCAAGCTTGTCTGTGGGGAGTCCTTGTGCAGAATTTGTCCAATTGATAGTTCTGAGGGGAGGCAAACAGGTCTATCTCTGGGCTCCCCCATTTGTTTCTCAAAATGTTGAATATCTTTGGTTCCAGTTTCCACTCATGTGGGTCCATGAGATTTCTGCTTGGGTCGTCTGCCAGTGTGTTTAGCTTGCCTGGCAGGAATTGAGCTTGTAGGTGCACTTGGTAGCTCAAGGCTGTGTTCCACAGAGCCATGACTAGTCTGCAGAGAGGGTATGAGTGGGTTCCCCCCTGCTCGTTTATGTACTACATAACAGTGGTGTTGTCCATCTTTACCAATAACTGTCCTGGAAGAATGTGGTCCTTGAAGGCTGTCAAGAGCATTCTGTACAGCTAACATTTCTTTTTGATTGATATGCAGCTGCATTTGACTCGGGTTCCATTTGCCCTGAATGCACTGCCCGGCCAAGTGAGTGAGTCCCCCATGCATAGTCTGATGCATCTGTTAGGGTTTGGGCGGCAGGGGGTAGAATGAATGGCAGTCCCTTGTTGTGGTGGCAGGCCTCTGCCTACCAAAGGAACTCTGTCTTTAGACAAGGGATGATAGGAATCATTGATTCTAGGTCCTGAGAATGTTCTCACCATAGGCTTTTTAAATACCATTGTAGTTTCCTCATATGCAGTCTTGCATATGGAATTAGTAGAATGCAAGAGGCCATGAACCCCAGGGCTTGCAGGATTTTCCTTGCAGATAGCTGGGTCTTTGTGGCCAGTAGTTTGAAGTAGGCTGTCAAATAAACTTGTTTCTCTGGCGTGAGGTAGGCCATCTGGGAAATTGTATTCAAGCTTGCCCCCAGGAATACAATTTGTTGGCAGGGTACTAGATGTGATTTCTTTTTGTTTATGGTATACCGCAGAGAAGCTATTAATTTCTTTACAAATGCCAGATGATTTAATAGTATGTCCTGGATTTCTGCCTGAATTAGACAATCGTCCATGTATGGGTATATTTGAATATTTCTTTGCCTGCAAAATGCAATGACTGACGCTAGGCACTCTGTGAATACCCTGGGCCCAAAGATAAGCCAAAAGGCAGTGCAGACAACTGATAGTGCCTGTAGCCTGCTCTGAAGCGTAGGCATCTTCTGCAAGATTCCCTTATTTGGAAGTGCAGGTAGGCTTCATTTAAATCCAGTGTTGCCAAAAAGGCATTTTTGCCTAGAATGGGAAGCAGCTGATGAAGAGTTAGCATTTTGAATTTTGGGATTACCAAAAAGAAGTTTAGGATAGACAGGTCTAGGATGCCATGAATTGTCTTTTCTGGGTACCAGGAAAAGTCTTGAGTAAAAACCTTGCCTGCATTCCTCTTCTGGGACAGGTTGAATAGCCCTGATGCTTAGAAGAGAGAGAACCTGCTTTTGAGCCTCTGCCCACTGATTTGGTGGTAGGTCTAGCCAACCGTTTGGGGTCAGTAAGGAGTGAAAGTGGAATCTGTATCCTTGGGAAACTATATTTAAAACCCATTTGTCTTGGGTAATGAGTTCCCAGTTTTTTGCATGCAGGGCGATCTTTCCCCCTAAAGGAACACTCAGTTGAGCAGGGCTTGGAAGGTTTAAAGTTAAGTCACTGTGACAGTTTACCAAAGTGGGGTGTCTTACTACTTCCAGCTTTGGAAGTGGGAGCCCCCCACTGCTTAGGCCTGTGAGTACCTTGAGACTGAAGCCTGGGTGGTCTGCTGGTTCTGGGTTTGGACTGAGAAGGCCTGGAAGAGGCAGGAAAGGACCAATTCTTAGAAGGCCAGTGCCTACTAAATCTGGGAGGCTCTACTTGCAGGAAATCTTTAACAGTTTGCATAGATTTAGCTTTCTCCTCCATCTTTTTAAGTACTTCTTCTGCTTTGTTGCCAAGCAGGCGGTCTTGGTTTAATGGAGCATCCAGTAATTTAGCTTTAACATGATCTGGCAAAGTTTGCTCCTTAAGGCAAGCATGCCTTCTAAGTACAGAGTCAGTGACAGCAGCCCTGCAAGATGCCTCTAATAAATCAAAACCACATTGCAAAGTATGTTTTCCAACTTGTTCAGCAGAATGCATTAAGTCCTGTAATTCTTTATTTTCAGCACAGTCAGGAATCAACATAATTTTCTGTTTAAGCAATCCAATAATATGCTGCTGATACTTTAACATATGAAACTGGCAGTTTAAGGCCCTAATGGACAAAATTGCAGAAGTGTATACCTTCTTACTTCATTGCCTAGAATGGGAAGCAGCTGTTGAAATGGTCTCAGGATCCGCAGTAGGATTCTTAAAGAGGAACTTATGAGAGTCAGATACTCTAATACCAGTCAGGTTTTCTGGGAGCCGGAGGTAAAGTGTCAGGGGCCAGGCTAGATTCCAAGAAAGCACCATCTACAATGTCCAGTACAGGAGGGATAGCTAAAGGCCTGTGTTGAGGTAGGAGTAAGAATTCCTTAAGCCTCTTTTTAGAGTCAGAGTAATCCTGGCTTTCCCAGCGGAAATGATCCCTAAGAGTATGCAAAGTTTCACCAAAAGAGAAATCCTCTGGAGGGGAAGCAGAGGGAATGGAGTCCTCTGCATCAGAATCCTCATAGGTAGATAAGGGCAACTCCTGGTCATCAGAGAAAACAGAAATTTCAGAATCCTGATCAGAAGAATCAGAAGGAAAATCAGTTCTAGGTCTCTTAGAGGGAGAAGGGTGGCTTCCCCTGATTAAAGTAATAAGGTCTTCAGCCATTCTTATAATTTGTTTTTTAGGCATAGGGGCCTGACCATGCAGTCTGGGCGTCAGTTTTCTAGGCGTGGATCGAGTTTTAGGCCTTGAAGAAGAAGATGGCATCGGTTTAATATGCAAGTCAGTAGGCCTGAATACACCCTCAGAAGCCGGTGCCTGCACAGCGGCTCCGGACCCATCCAAGGTAGAGACATCCACAGGTTCCACAGTCGAAGAAGTATCTCGCGGCATACTAGACTCCGAATGGGTCTCAGTAGAGGCCTGAGAATCTGAAGTAGCGGGTATCAGGGGCTGCGAAAACGCCTCACTGAGTACCGGCGAACTGGCAACTAGCTTAGCAAAAGCGTTGTTGGCAGCTATGGACCTATGCGGTCTGTCTCTGTCTTTATCTTTGCGTTTTTTCAGAATGTCGGTAGTCAGGTGGCTTACTAAAGCCATTTCTGGATAATTGAACAGAGTACCAAAATATTTAGATGCGAAAATGAACCAACGACGAACAGTTCGAGGTTTGAATAAGGCACAAAACTGACAGTGAGGGACGTCGTGGTCTGGGCCTAGGCAAGGAATGCAGTTGTTGTGTCTTTCAGCTAGGGGTCACCACAGCGGAACTCCGGTCCGCTAATGATTGGCAGTAGATTTTTACGTGCTGAGTTGCCGGCCCTGAGGCATAACCTTCAACAAAGGTACGCCCATTCACGCATGTCTCCACACAGAAGACGCTCTAACTGAGAATCGAACAGGACAACGTCTTACTGTGAGGCGATAATGATTTGCTTTCCACAAGAAATACAATTGTTAACTTTTACTGACATTGGTTTAGAGCAAGAAAAAAGGATCCCCAATGGGGTACTTAGCTTAGTTGAAGACTTTGGATCTGAAACTCGAAAACGAAAATTTCAGGAGTCGGTCGACCGGCACTTGCGAACTGCTTCTGCTTCGGGCACCGCACGGCAAGAAAGACTGATGTAATGGCATCGGCTGCATGCTTTATACCAGACTACCTGACGTCACGGAAGATGAGACAGCAGCCGACGCAGGACCCAAGACTTTGATAATCAGGCTGTCTGAGGGCTACCTGCAAACAGATAACCCAAATGTAATGACTGCAACAGTGAAACACGAAGAACATCAGCAGACATGCTGAGTAGAACATATTTTCCAAAGAAATATGAAAAGTTGTAAGAAAAAAAAAATTCTCTGGTTAATACCACAGTTACAAATGACAGAAATAAATGTAAGATAATTCCAGAGAAGTACTGACAATCAGTTAGAAATACAGTTAGCAAAAAGTTAAAATAAGAGCCTGACTGAAAAAGTCAACAGCAAAGAAAGAAATTCAGTCTTCATTTTCCTTCAGAAAAAATAATTCCCAATCAACTGAGAAGACAGATGTTTCAAAAGTTACACAAACCACATCTGGAAATAGCAAAGTGCAAAGAAAAAGCAAGAATTAAAATGTTTAGGCCATAAATGCTGGCGCAAACAGAACAAGTACTGCAGAGGTGTGCCACATATAATCAAGAGAAAACATTATAGCAAAACCAGACCAGGGTGTCCACAGACCTGACTGGGCACAGATCTGCTTTAGTCACAGAATCCATGTATCTTATATGTATAAATTACTGTTTCAGATTCCAAGAAAAAAAAATCAATAGGACAGATGTAAAAAGGCAAGTGTGAATAGCACATTAATGTCTATATTCTTGACACAAGGAATATCCAATACAAAAGCCAGATTTCACAAGATTTGTCGCTTTGTGGGAATTCAGCCACATAACATCCAGTCCACAGTGCCAATAATCTAACATACAAGTGGAAAGAACTATCCAAACAGTACAAAAAAAACATGAAACACACACACATCAGCAGTAATTAAAATGATCATCATGCAGTTTTGGAATATAGGAATAACCCACATTAGAACTTGGTGACCCACCAGCTAAAATGTTAATATCAGAAGACAAAAACACCTGTTTCAGCAATGTTGTTGATGCTTGAGAAAACCAATATTAAGCAATGGAAATTCTAGAAAAAAATCGGAGTCAAAACAATACTTTGGACAAATATCAGTTGCCCAAGCAATTACAAAAGCCATGGTCAAGTTTGCAACATGAAGCTTAGGTAGATGGTAAAGCAGCTGAACCATGATTCTGTGTTATCTTTGGGAAGAGAGTAAGTTGTATGGAATTAACAAACATTTGTATGAGACAAATACACTGAAGATCAAAGCAGAAGAGGAACCAAAATTGTCATGACTATCACTGTCATGTGAAAAAATACTGAAAGTGAGAACAGTGACAGCATATAACTGCAGCGAAAAAGGCTTCTTATAGTCATGCCTCCAAGTAAAATCATATAGCAGCAAAAACTGTTGTAAAAGTTAGATTAGGCATCCATACTAGATAATCCTATGAAATAATCTAAATCGGAAAGAACACTGAAGAGACCAGAGAGACGTATGCACAGTTGGACAGCTAATCAGAAAACTAATAACTGAAAAGATGGATTTATTAAAAAGCTTTTTGGATGAGTACAAAAAGACATAATTCAATAATAACAGCTCATTATATGCTTAATATAAACTTAAAACAATTTTTAGAGAGAATGGTGCAGGCAATGCATGCTATCTCGAAGATAATATCTAAAATAAGCACATTTACTTACAAGAAAAAAGGGGGCAGCAGCACATGGGAGTGTAGCTACAATTCTGTATTCGCCTATGGCCCAGGTCATGGAAGAAAAGGATCCTTGGACCAGTCTACCTACCCTATTAACAAACTGAAAATAAATATGTACATAAAATACATACATACACAAGTAAATAAACAGATGAATACATATACACACTATTGTTTGGCTGCAGCAAGTTATATGTCATGTAGAACACTTTCTATAGGCAATATAAAAGTTGGATTCATAAACAAAGACTGCAGTTGTGTAGGCCTGCTATCGGTATGGAGCCAGTTCCATAAACCAGAGCAGAGCCCTAAGCAATTCATTTTTTTTATTTTTTATTTTTTTTTTTTATTTATCATTAGTTGACCAGGAAAGTCCGACTAGGTTCCACAGAGCCTGTTTTCAGCGTAGGCCCGGGGAGAAATGCTCCAGATGCATGTCTTTGGAATGTGGGAGAAAACCAGAGTACCCGGAGGAAACCCACGCGAACACAGGGAGAACATGCAAATTCATAATAATGCTCTTACTCCCCAGATGCATTACTATATACCTGGATAAACCCAGGTATGCAGCAGAAAAAAGAAATGAAAACCTGTAACATGAGAAGATCAATGATTCACAAAAGTGCACACAACGGAGTAGAATGTGGCGTTGTTGTTGTTTGTCTTTCGGCTTTTCCCGGTTAGGGGTCGCCACAGCGGAACTCCAGTCTGCTAATGATTGGCAGTTGGTTTTTATGGTGTCGAGTTGCCAGCCCGACACCCAACCTTCAATGAAGGCACGCCAATTCAACACATGTCTTTCGAACGCCCACTCTACCTTGGAGAGGACATGCAGACTCCACAGAGAAGGCACTCCCAACCCAAGCCAAGAATCGAACGAGAGAACCTCTTGCTGTGAGGCAACAATGCTACCGCGTGGAGTAAGTGTAGTAATTTAAGAGGGTACAACTGTGGATGTACAGAAAAAACTTCAATAACCCTGCAACTGAATTCCCAGAAATGGGATATGTTGCTCAGTATAGCACAGCAAAGGAAAATATTAACTTTTTACTGCTTTGGCACTGCATAAACCATTTAATTTATGGATACACGAGCAAAATCCGCTGTGCAGTACACTGCAAACCACCATACTGGCCTGTCTTCCTACACAATTACAAGAATAACAACCAACACCCAAGGGAGAGAATCCCAGAGCCTGCCATTATAATAATATGCAAATCATGCCTACTTCATTGGCAAGGAAAAGGAAGTTGAAATGATTAACAACCATCTCTGGCAGTGTCTATGGACTGGTGACAGATGGGGGCAATGATTTATCTATGATGTGCTTTCTTTCTACAGTTAATAACTCGAAACAAATGGTGTGCACAACCAGTAATCCACAAACAGCTGGTACGATCCCCTTGACCCGAGATAGAGAGCCACTAATTTCTTCTTTTAAAACACAAGTTTATTCCAAAGTACATCCAGTACACAAATACGAATAAGATCAGGTTAAGCGCTTTCATCTGGTAATGCCAGATTTCATCAGAACCCTTATTCACTTCAACTACATTATTTATAAAGCACTTTTGGCGCCAACTTAATTAAATAAACACATTTAATTATCATAGTAATACTTTTTAAAAAATATTTTATAACAACATGTTTTATAAACAAATATTATGAAAAAATATTTAGAAAAAATGTTTAAAAACATGGTAAATGTTTAACATCTATATTAAATGACATTAAACCCTAAATTTTATCTAAAAATCCCATACTAAAAAGTATAAAATGATCTATACTGTTTTGTATAGTACAAAATCACATATAAAACTTACAATGTGTGTACTTGATAGATGCATACATTCCTATAGTGTACTAGATACTTACAATAACAAGAAATAATGTAAATATAAATACCATTAATTACATAATAGACATTCCCTAGCTATAAATACACCCTATAGCAGAGCTAGAAAAGGCTTTAAACTAATATGGTCATTAATTCCCGGGGGTGTGGTTGCATCTAAGCAAATCTGCCATTTACTTTCAACCCATGCAAGGTATGTTTTCCAATTGCCCCCCCTTATCCCCCATCTCAACCTGGTCAATAATAGCAAATATGAAAATATGGTCTTGACCATTTTCCATAATATGCTTACTCAACGCGTTCTTAGGGTCACCTCGTTTAATTCTATATAAATGCTCGTAAATTCGAGTCTTAAATTTCCGCTCGGTTTTCCCTATATAGTATGTAATTAATGGTATTTATATTTACATTATTTCTTGTTATTGTAAGTATCTAGTACACTATAGGAATGTATGCATCTATCAAGTACACACATTGTAAGTTTTATATGTGATTTTGTACTATACAAAACAGTATAGATCATTTTATACTTTTTAGTATGGGATTTTTAGATAAAATTTAGGGTTTAATGTCATTTAATATAGATGTTAAACATTTACCATGTTTTTAAACATTTTTTCTAAATATTTTTTCATAATATTTGTTTATAAAACATGTTGTTATAAAATATTTTTTAAAAAGTATTACTATGATAATTAAATGTGTTTATTTAATTAAGTTGGCGCCAAAAGTGCTTTATAAATAATGTAGTTGAAGTGAATAAGGGTTCTGATGAAATCTGGCATTACCAGATGAAAGCGCTTAACCTGATCTTATTCGTATTTGTGTACTGGATGTACTTTGGAATAAACTTGTGTTTTAAAAGAAGAAACTAGTGGCTCTCTATCTCGGGTCAAGGGGACCGTACCAGCTGTTTGTGGATTTCTTTCTACAGTGACAGTGCTACAAAGACTGTCAAAGAAGCATGGGTCAATGGTAATATGCTGGTATCAGGATGTTTGCAGATCAGCCATGCCCTGTACCTTCCACATCTGGTCCACTTAGATCATCGGGCTGGTATATGAATGGATAGAACTTACAACATGAACTCTGACTACAAATTACTGAATTTTCCCTGTAAACTGAACATTTGCATAGTGGGACCATCTGATAGTAACAAAGGAAGCAGATGATCATTTTAGGAACAACAAAGAAGCACAGCTACCTTAACAGATTTGCCTAAGGCCACAGCATATAAACACAGTGCTAACAATTAGTGCTAACCAAGTCTTCACTTGTGCAACAGTATGTACATACCACTATGGTGTGCCATTCTCTCTCACCCTTGCTCTCCTACTGTAACTGATGTCACGTCTGTTTATGGGGCACTTAAAATATGCAACATCTATGGTGACAAGATCTATTGATGCATGCTACATCACAGATACTGCTGTTTACAGACCCATGCTCTCTGTGGTTAGTTACACACAGTCAGCATCGGACTAGTGTCAGTAAAGGTAATACAGACACACTGTAGCTAAGTGCATAATCACGGTCTGGAGGACTAGTAATGTCTGCCCTGCTGTCTATGACTACATTCTGGAGTCAGTCAGTTCTCGTACCATGGCACAAACAGATCATGCACTAGACACATAACACAAAACAACTCTCATTTACAAGGTAATGCATACTGCCTATGTTTTCTGGCCTTCTTATTTACTATAATCCTTGTAAGGTATCCACTGATACTTGTCACATACACTACAACTTAACAAGAGCTTTCCATACTTGCTGTTGTTTCTTGTCCCCCATTAGGGCACTATGCCTCTGTCTGCCTAATAGCAGTTTCATACACACTTTATTTACTAATATTGACAGAATTGTTTGTTATAGTCATGGTAATGCAACAGAGATAGTTATATTTGAATGGTGATAAATACAATTTCCATGTCTCCTCAGGTTGTTGAAGTACTGTATTATCAACTTGTTAATGCACTGACCTAATAGCATAACTTTTTACACTGTGACAGTTTGTGGATTTTCTGTGCAAGTAGTAAACTTTTTGTGGAGGAAATGTCACCTGCATATGTAACTTCAGTTAATGGTAACAAGACTTATTTTTCATGCTATTATGTTATTGCTTTTTTGGCTATCTTTATTTTTTAACAAGTGCTATATTGATTAGGTGCCTTAATTACAAAGAAAACACTCCCTTTTCAGTAAGACTGTAAAGAGCTGCATCTCCATGCATTGCGTCTCTATGCACTCAATGAAGAACTTGTAAAGTGATTTTCTGGACTTTGGCTACATCAAAAGAACCAGGAAAGTCTTTTGTGTACTTCACTTGAAGTTATTTATGCTATTTCTGATATTGTCATACTGTTTTACCTGTTTTAATTCACTTAAGCACAGTTTAAAACTTAGTCTAGGAACACCATGTTCAGGCATGGCGTGGAAGCTACCTTGTAGAGAGCACGGTTTAGTCCACTAATAGTAGTTTAACTGATATATCTAAGTAGCTGAACACTACTGGCTCAAATGTATAACAGTTTCTCATTGGTTCTCTTGCTTTTTTTTTTTTTTTTTTTTTTGCTTGAGTTATACTGTGACAATCTGCACTTTCTTACTGTCTTTCCAGTAAGAAAGCAGAGAGCTGCACTTATGAGAACTCACTGAGGAACTTATAAAGTGATTTTGAGATTTTTGTTAAATCAAAAGACTCAGGAGAGTAGTTTGTATATTTTTCATTGCACATAAAGTATTTTTTGCTATATTTGTCATTTTCAAAATGTTTTACTGGTTTTATTTCACTTCATTAATGTTTAAAACTCATCTGTTCTGGCCTGGCTTGGGGTAAGATTAGTTTGTTTACTGCTACTTCTAGATAGCTGAGCACTACTTTTTTGTTGTTGTTGTTATCTCTTTCGGCTTTTTCCGGTTAGGGGTCGCCACAGCGGAACTCCGGTCCGCTAATGATTGGCAGTAGATTTTTACGTGCCGAGTTGCCGGCCTTGACGCACAACCTTCAACTAAGGTATGCCCATTCACGCACGTCTCCACACAGAAGACACCCTAGCTGAGAATTGAACAGGACAATGTCTTACTGTGAGGCGACAATGCTACCGCAGCACCGCCACCGCAGCACATAGCTGAGCACTACTACTGGTTCAAATTAATAGCTGTTTTTCATTGTCTCTCTTTTTTTTTTTTTTTTTGCTTCTTTTATACTTGACACCACCCATCCACATTGTAGTGAACAGTAGGTAGTATGCACAAGTCAATTTTTCCTTTAGATGGTACTGAAACAACATCCTCCTACAATTCATAGGTACTAGGCTTTACTATGCTTTAGGCCAAACCTTAGTGTGCTGATTTGCACTAATCTGCATGTGGCCCTCAAAATAGTCACTGAGACACAGCTACCTTCTTCTTCTAACGCACTCTCAGTCTCTTTCTTATCTCCTGTCGAGGATCTAAGAACAATAACAATGGATATCATGAAGAGAGAGCAGACTAACTCCCCTACTAAGGCAAAGTAAGAACTACATCATTCTCACTGAAGATAAACTCATGTTCAGCCCAGTAAATTATATCTGTGAGAGGTGTACATACCTAGTAAATGTTGAGGCAGCTCTTTCCCAGCTCAATGCATGTAATGAGCATGAGACTGTCATACCCCCAACAATAAGAAAGCAACCTTATACAAACAACACAAAATGGTCATACACTGATGCCA
>NC_056750.1:381735308-381841488 GCF_019279795.1 Protopterus annectens
ATTGCTTCTTTTCTTGCTGCCCTCTTTTAATGGGGTAGGATGTCTGTCAAGAGTAGGGGTGTAAGAGAGAAATGAACAGGCTCTGGATTAATACTGTTCTGATCCACTCATCCCACATATTGTTCTGTAATGCAGTCAAGTGGAGAACAAACAATTCTCTCCAAATAAGCAGTCAGACAAGGTCTCTGGAATTAATGTCTGCTGCTCACCCAAAGTGGGAATATGGTATCCCTGGTTCTACCCCTTATTGCCTTGGGACTAATGACCATTCCAGAAACTGATGCAGCCACAGCAATTTTTTCCCAGAATCTTGATCATTTTTCTGCTGCTGACCATGCCAATACTCAAGATAATGTGGACTTCTTGCATTTGTAGTAACAGATGATAGGAAGTCTCAAATTTTCAACCAGCACCTGTGAGGGTATTGTTCTCCTGTTCTGTTTTCTCCACTTCCATTTCAGCTTTTGAGACAAAGTATTGGCGCATCAAAAGTGGCATTTAAGGTTGCTCCAGTGAAATTCATCAGATGCAACCAGGAGTGGTGACAAACAGCTAAGCTGGCAACAGGTAGTCTTACTACACAATCTGAATTATGGGCTAGACACATGGTGAAATTAGTACGTGAAGACCTGGTTGCCAATGGAGACTACGTATAAACTTCAGACCTCCATATGGTAAGCCATCTCGTGAGTGGTTCATCTTGTCTGTGAGTTCTTGCTGGAAAATATGTGTGACAAGTAGTTTATGGTTATCACAGTAATCAAGAAAGTTCAGTTGTGTACACTTACCATAAATGTAGATGTCTGAGTGTCTTCACTGTTGCGGTCATTACATTTGGGTAATCTGCTGGCAGGTTGCCCTCAGTCGGCCAGAATTCCAAAGTCTTGGGTCATGCGTCGGTTGCTGTCTTCTCTTCCATGACGTCAGGTTGTCAGGGGTATAAAACATGCAGCCGACGCCATTTTCTTTAGTTTTTCTTGCCCCAGTTGTCAGTTGCCCCCAAAAAGGTAGCAATACTATATATATATATATATATATATATATATATATATATATATATATATATATATAAAACTATATACATGCATCAATATAAACTTTACCTTCATCTACAAGCAAATACACCACATAGGTTGTAGAAGATAGAGAAGGAAAGATAAACTGTAGAATGACAGGGGGATGGCGGGAGGGTAACCTAGACTGCAACAGTGAATACACTCGAACATCTACATTTATGGTAAGTGTACACAACTGTACTATGTTCTTCGTGTTTCACTGTTGCAGTCATTACATTTGCGTAGAATCCCAAAGCTATGGTTGGGAGGCTGGAGCTAAACAGCATTAGGTGCGGCTATAAGGCCCTGCAGCACTGCAGTGGCAAAGCCTGCCCTGGACTTGGAGCAGAGAGGCAAATGCTAATGCTTTGTAAAGGTCTGAACAGAACTCCAAGTAGCAGCCTCTAGAATGTCTTTGGTTGGTACTCCTCTGAGAAAGGCTGCCTAAGTAGCTACAGCTCTGGTGGAATGAGACCTAATGCCCTTGGGCACAGGTTTACCATGGTGTAAGTAGCAGAAACGGATCCAGTGGCTTATCCACTTTGAAATTGTCTGCTTAGAGATAGCCTTTCCTTCTGATTCTGCAGCATATGACACTAGTAATTGCTCAGTTTTTCTTAGAGCTTTTGTCATGCTCAAGTAGAATCTTAGCTGTCTGTGTACATCCAAGGAATGCAGAATTCTCTCCCCTTTGTTCTGCAGATTTGGATTAAAAGTTGGCAGATGAATTGTTTGGTTAAGAGCCAAACTGGAAACCACCTTAGGCATAAAGGTAGGATTTGTCCTCAGAGACACCCTGCCTGGGTAAAATATGATAAAAGGCTCTACAGCCATGAGGGCCTGTAGCTCTGAAACTCTTCTTGCTGAAGTAATTGCTAGTAGCAGAGCTGTCTTCCATGATAAGAATTTTATATCAGCGGTTGCGGCTGGTTCAAATGGAGGCAGGGTGAGCTTTTCCAACACATAATTGAGGTCCCATGCAGGTAATGGTGATCTTCTAGGAGACCTTAGGTTTTTGGCTCCTCTAAGATACTGCTTTAGTAAAGGATGAGAAAAGATTGGTGGCTCTGTATTGTAAAGAGCCGAAATGGCAGAGGCATGGATTTTGATTGATGAGAAAGATAGGCCTTTGTCAAGCATCTCAGTTAAGCATTGTAAAATCTGAGGAATACGTGGTTCTGCTGTATCAGTTCCTTGAGCTTGATTCCAAGCACAGAATCTCTTCCATTTGTCAGCATAAGATTTTCTAGTACTAGGCCTTCTGGCTTCCAAGATGACATCCATCACAGCTTTACTGAGAGGTGTCGTTCGCATGATTACATGATTGGCCATGCTGCCAGGTTCAGAGTCTGTAGTTGATTGCGCAGGATCTGATTGTTTTGGTCTTTGAGGCAAGGTCCAAGCTGGGTATTGAGAAAATTTCCTTAGGATTGGGTACCAGGATTGGCGGGGCCAGTCCAGGGCAATTAATATCATCTTTGGCTTCTCTTGTCTGACTTTTAGGAGGACCATGGGTAGAAGAGGCAGAGGAGGAAAGGCGTAAACTGACAGGTTTTTCCAAGTGAAGGATAGGGCGTCTACTTTCCATGCTTGCCTGTGATGAGTCCTTGTGCAGAATCTTTTCAATTGATAATTTTGAGGAGAGGCAAATAGATCTATGTCTGGGCTCCCCCATTTCTCTGTTATCATGCTGAATACTTGTGGATTTAGTTTCCACTCGTGAGGATCCATAAGGTTTCTGCTTAAGTCGTCTGCCAGAGTGTTCTGTGTTCCTGGCAGGAATTGAGCTTGAAGACTTATTTAATCTGCAAAGGGGGTATGAGTGCGTGCCCCCTTGTTTGTTTATATACCACAGGACTGTGGTGTTGTCCGTCTTTATCAGAAGTTGTCCTGGATGAAGTAAGTCCTTGAAGGCTGTTAGGGCATTTTGAACAGCTAGCATCTCTTTTTGGTTGATATGTAGATGCATTTGATTTGGTGTCCATATACCCTGAATGCATCTTCCTGCCATGTGGGCCCCCCCAGGCATAATGTGATGCATCTGTTGTTAAGGTTTGGCTGGCAGGGGGTAGAGTGAAGGGCCGTCCCATGTTTTGGTGACAGGCCTTTGCCCACCATAGAAACTCCTGTTGAAGGTAGGGGATGAGAGGAATCATTGTTTCCAGACTGTGTGAATGTTGACTCCATAAACTTTTTAGGTACCATTGAAGTTTCCTCATATGCAGTCTTGCATATGGAATTAGTAGGATGCAGGACACCATGAAGCCCAGAGCCTGAAGAATTTGTCTTGCAGAAGACTGGGGTTTTGTTGCCATCAGTTTGAAGTAAATAGTCAGTTGCCTTTGTTTGTCTGGCGTGAGGTAAGCCACCTGGGCAGTTGTATGCAAGCTTGCACCCAGGAATGTTATCTTTTGAGAGGGTACCAGTTGTGATTTCTTTTCGTTTATTGTGTACCCTAGAGGCATGCTAGAAGCCTTTTCACAAACGCCAGGTGTCGTAGAAGAGTGTCCTTGTTCTCTGCTTGAATGAGACAGTCGTGCAAGTAAGGATATATTTGAATACTTTGTCTGCAAAATGCAATTACTGGTGCCAGGCACTTTGTAAAGACCCTGGGCACAGTAGATAAGCCAAAGGGCAGTGCAGAGAATTGGTAATGCATTAAGCCAGCCTTGAGTCTGAGGTATCTTCTGCACGACTGTCTTATTGGGACATGCAGGTATGCCTCTTTTAAGTCTAAAGTCACCAGCCAAGCATTCTTGCCCAGCATGGGCAGAAGGTGTTGCAAAGTGAGCATTTTTAATTTTGGAATGTTCAAAATCAATAAATCGAGTATTGGCCACCAGGCCTTGTCCTTTCTGGGCACCAAGAACAGTCTTGAGTAAAATCCTTGTCCTTTTTCCAGTTCTGGTACTGCCTGAATGGCCCCCATATCCATGAGGGACGTAACCTGTTTCTGAGTCTCTGCCCATTGTTTTTTTGGCAGGTCTGGCCAACCATTTGTCATTGGCAGAGTGTGGAATGTTCAAAATCAATAAATCGAGTATTGGCCACCAGGCCTTGTCCTTTCTGGGCACCAAGAACAGTCTTGAGTAAAATCCTTTAACTTTTTCCAGTTCTGGTACTGCCTGAATGGCCCCCATATCCATGAGGGACGTAACCTGTTTCTGAGTCTCTGCCCATTGTTTTTTTGGCAGGTCTGGCCAACCATTTGTCAATGGCAGGGTGTGGAAATGGAATCTGTATCCCTGTGATATGATGTTCAGTACCCACTTGTTATGGGTTATTAACTGCCAATTCTGAGCAAAAAGTGCTAATTTTCCCCCTATGGGTGCTGCCCAAAGATAAGTGCTTGGTGTAGGCAGAGGGAAATCATTGGGATTGCTTTCTGTAGGTTTGCGCTTTATCTCCTCCAGATTTGGAGGTGGATGCTCCCCATTGCTTTGACCTGTATGAGTCTTGAGCCTGGTACCTGGAACCCTTAGGGCATCTGGATTTGCCCCTTAGAGCTCTGTCTGACACAGGAAAGGACCAATTTTTTGTAGGCCAGTATCTACTGAATCTAGGTGGCTGCACTTGTAAGAAAACTTTAACAGTTTGCATAGACTTAGCTTTGTCTTCCATTTTCTTTAAAACCTCTTCTGCCTTACTACCAAACAGAGAATCATGCTGCAAAGGTGCATCTAGCAGTTTAACCTTAACATGATCAGGCACATTTTGTTCCTTTAACCAGGCATGCCTCCTAATCACAGATCCAGTAACTGTGGCCCTTGCAGGAGGCCTCTAAAGAATCAAAACCACATTGCAAAGTATGCTTTCCAACTTGTTCAGCTGCATGCAATAATTCCTGCAATTCCTTATTTTCTGCACATTCTGAAATCAACATAATTTTCTGTTTCAGTAATCCCATAACATGTTGTTGGTACTTAAGCATATGAAATTGACAGTTTAAGGCCTTGATTGCCAAGGCTGCAGATGTATAAACCTTTTTCCCCATCTGTCCAGCGCCCTTGAATCTCTGTCGGAGGGGGTGGGGATTTTTGCTGTTGCGGCCTTAACTCCCTTTGGACCCTGTGAAATAGTTTCAGGATCAGCAGCAGGGTTTCTAAATAAAAATTTATGAGAGTCAGGAACCCTGTAATACCTGTCAGGCTTACTGGGAGCCGAAAGTAAAGAGTCAGGGGTCAGGCTTGACTCTGAAAAAACATCATCCACAATGTCTAATACAGGGGGAATGGCTAAAGGCTTGTGCTGAGGGAGAAGGAGGAAATCCCTAAGCCTCTTTTTTGATTCTGAGAAGTCTTGACTCTCCCAGTGAAAATGTTCCCTCAAAGTATGCAAGGTTTCTCCAAATGAATAATCCTCAGGAGGAGATGCAGATGGAATACTCCTCAGCATCAGAATCCTCATAGGGAGGTAAAGATAATTCCTGATCAGAAGAGGAATCAGAAGAAATAGAAACCTGATCTGAAGATTCATAGTCAGTGTCTTGCCTAGGCCTCTTATCTGGAGAGGGATGGGTACCCCTAATCAAGGTAATAAGGTCTTCAGCCATTTTGATCACCTGTTTTTTAGGCATAGCGGCCTGTGCATGTGGCTCAGGCGTTGTTTTTTTAGTTTTAGAAGGTGTCTTTGCCTTTGGTTTTGCAGCTTTTGTCGGTTTGATATAAAAATGCTGAGGTCTGAATACACCCTCAGAAGCCGATGCCTGCTCAGCGGCTCTGGACCCATCCGAGGGAGATACATTCGTCGATCCAATATCTTGAGTATCTAGCAGTATGCCGGATTCCACATGGGTGTCGGTAGTTAGTGATATCTCCTAGTTTCATCCCTTTAGATGCAACTTCAAAAGCCTTAAACTTAAAAAAATGTCCTGGAAATTGAGCAACATGACAAGCAAGGACATTCTTAAGGTCCTTATTACAAATGTCTCTCAGATGCGCAAGTATTCTATTTTTAAAAATTTGATAAAATTCCACAGATTATTAGAGACAGTTACGTGCTTTCATCCCCAAATAGGACTTCTTCAGAGAGTGGAGTTTTATCTGGACGTTTGCTATTTCTTCCACATTTCTGGTGTGGTTATTAGTTGGACTCTAGTTCGTTTGATTTTTATTTTCATTTACATAAATGTAACACTGCCTATGTCATACATGATAATTTAATAAGATGTTTCTTGTAAAAAAAAAAAAAAAGTGATCTGCGTGCCCACAAATGATTCAGTGCTTTGACAGCTTTTATCAATGCAATCATTTCTTTGAGGTTTGTGTGTTTGTGCCTGAAATGATGCTCCGATGTGAAAAGAATTCTAAGGAATTCCCTTGCTGTGAAACTGTTTTGGGGAGCAAGAGTTATTGCTCTAACCTCCACTAGATGAGTATCTGAGTTGCAAGCTATGTTATCACCAGTTACCTATTATATTCTCGAAAGCCGACAATGTTGAATCTGACATAGTCGACACGAGAATAGAGAAAGTGCAGAACGTCGAACGGGTAAACGAAAATCTCCATAAGGGGAGATTTTTGTTTACTTCAATGTAGTGCGGTCTCAGAGTTGGTATATTTAAGTAGTGGGGGGTGTGGGGGGTGCAGGGTGGCTTGCCCCCCTGCCTACACCCTTCAGATTTTCTTTTTAATTTATTTTTTCTGAACATTCGAACTTTTAATGGTTCGATCATTAAAGGTCAACCTTTAGTGATTCGAACCATTAAACTTTCGATGTTCTAATATAGACCCATCTTCAGCGCCCTTACTGATGCTACAAAGAAACTTTCACTGGATGGGCATAAGCTACCATTAGACAGGTGTCTAAAAGAGCATCCAAACAAGACTAACCTGTGACAAGGGACCAGGTAGAAATTTTCTAGGTTTAACCTGAAACCTACACTGCATAAGAGATTCACAGAAAAGGGAAGGGATGCTAGAGAGTCTTGGGTAGTAGTAGCCAGAATGAAACAATTGCCCACATAAGGGTAAATGTGAATTCTGTGAAGTCTGCAGAAGGCAATGACTGGACTAAAGCAGTTTGTGGATACCACGAAGCAGTAGACAGACCAAACGGCATGGATGTAAACAGAAACTGCAACCCCAAAACAAAAAGTCATAGATAACACCTGTGGTCTTTGTGAATGAGGATGGAAAGATATGCATCCATAAGGCCTACAGGGACTTAGAAATCCTTGGGTGGAAGAAGATGGAAGGCACAGACTACATGAATAACGTTTTGTACTTTGCATTTACAAGAAAGGTGTTCAGAACTGACAGAACCAAAACTGGATCTACAAGTGCCTACCTTCTTGAGTACTAGAAACAATCCTTGAATAGAAGCCTTTTCCTTGCTGGGAAGGAAGAATAGGCTCTATTACATCTTGTGACAACACATCTGATAAGAGTTGGTGAAACAAGTGAGACTGATTCTTTGGGGGGGATCTGCTAGGACCATTATCCAGGGGTTCCTGCACCCCTGCCATTTCCCTTACCATGCAGGATAAGCTTCAGTAATCAACCCAAATAGCCAAAAGCTACTGCAGCAGTAAAAATTATGAAAATACTAGAGCTGTGTAAGTTGCACTTAAAATAACAGCAGATGTTTGAATTCCTCACTCTGCACCCCTGCCATTTCCCTTACCATGCAGGATAAGCTTCAGTAATCAACCCAAATAGCCAAAAGCTACTGCAGCAGTAAAAATTATGAAAATACTAGAGCTGTGTAAGTTGCACTTACCATAACAGTAGATGTCTGAATTCCTTACTCTGCTGTAGCTGCAGCGGCCGTCCATCCCCCTTCTATTGTTTATAGTTAGTTGTTGGGATAAAAAGTTTTATGATTATATCTTTTTGGGGTTTCAGGACAAGTAAGCTTTCTCTTTTCTTTTTTGGGCAAGAAAGTCAAGTAGTTGTCTGCATTCTGAGTGCTGGCTTTCCTCCAAGGGATAGCAAATCAGCACTCGGGGTGTAGGTGTGGAAGGGAACCAGAGTGTTTTGAAGACTGACTGGCTGTTGTACAGGAAGCAACCCAAAGAGCCAAAAGCTAGTGCAGCAGTGAGAATAACGAACATCCAAAGTTTGGGGAGCAAATAACTAAGAAGAGAAAAGTAATACAGTTGTAAGAGGCCAAACAGAAGTTTGGACTACAGGTTAAAGACTGCCTTCCCCACCAAGGCTTAATAACAGACTATAGGCAAAGATAAAGGGATATGGGAATACTAAGTGAAAGACCAGCTCTGGTTGAATTTTTAGCTGCAGTTATGAGAGATAATTAGTAGGGAATATAATATATATAGCATGATAACTGTATGAATCAATCAGAAGTGTTTAAAATGATTGGCAAGAGAGACTGGAAAGGCAGTTTGCAAAGGAACAGTGGGAGGACATACACAACAAAGACCAGAACATTTACGATTTTTGCATGGAAGTGTTTGAACAGGTGTTTTATACCACAAGCAAACTTCAGAGAAGTTTGCCTCAAGCAGACAATAAATATCAGAGGTATGATGTGACAGAAGGATGTCATTGGAAACATGTTGTTTTGGCAATGTTAACAAGCTAGCATTCTTCAAAAATTCCCTACAGAATACTTTCTCAGAAATGTTGGAGGAGCAAATAATTATTAATTAAGGATTCTTTTGAGCTGTGATATGGGACCGGAATTTCACAGACACAATATGGCTTTATTAACTGTAATGCTATTTGCTGCTAAAAACAATTACTAGAAAATGGAGATCAAAAACTAAACCGATCATAACTAAAGTATTGAATATGTAAAACAGATAAAAGAACTGGAGGTGAGATTTTTAAAAAAGGGGAACAGCAAATCATATAGAAATTAAAATAATTTGTGTGGACAATGCATACAGAATAAAGTTCAGGAGGACTGAAATTTAAAGGAAGTCAGAAATTACGCAGTTTGTATAATGTTTAAGTGAATGAAAATGGTTAAACACATGTATGTATGATGCATGAAAATACTAATGGAGATGTTATGGTTTGTTTTCTATTACTGTATGTGTACTCATGTCACTTTTTAAAAAAATATGTTTAATTAAAATTTTAGGGAGATGTTAAGAGCATTTCCACAAAAGCAATTGACACCAATGGTTATGGCAACATCAACAGAAATGGCACCAAAGATTGTGGTCCCGACATCAAAACCACAGCAAACAAAATCTGCAGATATCAAAACCAGTGCTTGGAGGCCTGACTGTGGCCTCCTTGGGAAATGTGCCAAGATGGGGGTTGGTGAGGAAAACTTGGAATATTGAACAGTAGTAGTATGAACTGACTCAATAACTATCCACCAGAAAACCAGAACATGGAGAAACTGCAGGCATTACTTGCTAAATTCTAATAAAAATACCTACATAATCCTTTTTTGTAGTGAATCATCTAAGCAACCTTGCTGACTGAGGGCTGAAGTCCATAATCCTTTGAGCTTAATTGTCAGATAAACAGGCTACACTTTCAGTCCTAACTGCTGAGGCTTATCAGGCAAAAGTTTGTCATCACACAACTACCTCTAGGAGAGACTGCAGAAAACGTTTTCTAGTCTGGGTTTCTTAAGTTAAAGACTTGAAGAAAAAGTATAAACTTATCTGACTTCTGCTTCAGTTTCTTTTTGAGGCCAAGAAACTTACCTCATATGATGACTGTTTCACAGCACTAAAAGCTGAGTGAGGTGGCATAGAATCACCACTAAAGGTTGAAGCTCCACTGGTGGTGGGCATGTGGCCTTTCTCCTCCTTAAGCAGTTTCAAACTATTGTTTTCTTTCTTTAATACTGAGTGTAAAACCCTTACAAATGATAAATTCTGTATGAAAATGTTCTTTGCCAAAAACTGTGCAGACACAGGAAATGAGTTAGAAAGTACTTTATGACTACATTTGCACTTCTTGAAAAACTCTATTAACAACAGTTGCCAGAAAATATGCTAACAAACCTCAAACAAGCACCATCACCATCGCATCCATCAATCCAGCAAACTATAAAATGGCAATGCACAAAGTAACTAATAAATGCAATAGACACAATAAGAAAAGTACCTGAGGCCTGGGTAATCTGAGAACAGTACAGTAAAACTGTCAACAAAGTTGATCAAAAATGGAGACTTCCAATTAAGACAGATTTGCTGTAAGCAGCACACAGCACAGTAGTGGTACATTCAGTAGTACTCAGTAATTAAAACTGTGGACATGTGATTGGTCAAGAAATACAAAAACAGTGGTGGCTCCACACATAGCCAACAGTATGTATGTACATCACTAGAGAACCCTCCAAATGCAGAACTTGATGGGATGGAAGAACAGGCTTCTACACCACACTGTTTGGACATAATTACACATAAAATGACAACCGTGAACCAAATGCTTCTGAATTTCATGGGGACATCACAAGTGGATATCTGATTAGTTGAAGGAACATTAAAAATGCACTGCAATCAGCTGCATGAGTTGATAAAGGATCTTCAGGCTGCTAAAATGCAGACTGCTAGTGTAGAGACTCTGGTGCAGGATCCGTAGGTTCACTTGGAGAACCAGAAAGGTCACAGCAGACAGGTGAACCTTTGGTTCTCTGGCTTCCTTGAACAAGAGGAGGGTCAGGACAGTATGACCTTCATTACTGCTAAACTAATGGATTGGAATAGACTACCATAGAAACAGCTCACTGAGTACAGATCCCAGTATAAGTGTGTCAGCTCCCAGTAAAAGTGTGTCAGAAGTCTCCCAGACTGAACATTTTAAGGTCTGAATCCTTTATTACAAAAGAAAAGACATTTTTTTCTTCTGTGGGTGACTGGAAAGAAAATTATACATGGTAGTAACAGATCAAACTGCAAGCAGGACTATTCTGCTGTTACTAAGAGGAAAAAAATGGTGTTTATTCCTGCCATCAAACTGTGCTGGCATTAAGAAATTCAGATTTCGCCTACTGTATCCAATTTCTTTGAAAGTTAGTTTACCAGACTGAGTGGTAATTTTATAACCCAGAGCAGGCCTAATGAGGTTATAGTAATGTGGCAGTTCAGAAGTACCTGACCAGACATGATTAGAACTGTCGCCTAAGAAGGGACCTGAGACAGTTCCAGTCACTGAACCACCATCACAGTCAAAATGATGTGATGCTATCTGCATAGCTGACAGTTCACATAAGGGCCAAACAGCAAAGTCTCTATGTTTATATTACAAACTGGAAGTAAGTGGGTCAATAAGATAAGAAGAAATGGGGAAAAACGTAAGAGAAACACACAAAATGGCAAATGGAATGGAAGAGTCTTATGGGATAAAGCAGGAAGTGTATATTCTATTTTTTCAGATCATGTGCTCATTTTACCTCATTTTACACTTTCAAGGAAGGTACAGACGAAGGTAGCATGGGGAAGTTGTGGCTAGGAATTTGAGTATACAAATGGCAACAGTGCCTGTAGAGTTAGTTTATAACTAATAGCCAGATCCCAGGCCTGAAGAGCAAGCATGCAAAGACCAAAGAAGGTAAACCTTTGCACCCCGCCCCCCCTGCTTGTTGACATAACACATTACTGTGATGCTGTCTGTGTAAATCTTCAGGGGACTAGGAGAGAGCATGGGGTTTTGAAAAGCATGACTGGCCAGAATCTGAGCTCTCATCTCTTTGATGTTGATATAATCTGACAGGACAGACTGATTGGGGGGGGGGGGGTGGAGTGGTGGCAGACACCTTGAACTTTCAGTTGACAACAGGAAGCCCCACCCAGCCCATGTGTGAAGCATCAGTGAACAGTTCTTGAGAAGGAACCGGAGGCTTAAAGGGCAGGCCTTGGTCAAGGGTAAGTTGTTGAATCCACCACTCAAATTCCTGCTTGAGACAAGGAAAGAAAGGCACTCTGAAATCCAGAGGATGGCAATGATGAAGCTAAACTGACTTCTGGTACCATTGAAGCGCCCACATAGGCAGTCTGGCAAGAGGGAGCCTTGGAATAGAAGAGGCCATGAATCCTAGAGCCTGAAGAAAATCCCTGGCTGGAAAGACACACAAAGGAAGAAAAGACTGAAAGAAAGCTGTCAAGGACAAAACCTTTGGAGCTGGAAGAGAGGCTAACATTGCCACTGTCTGAATCCTACAGCTCATATACACATAATCCTTAGGAGGAGTCAGGACAGACTTTTTGAAGTTGACAGTGAATCCCAAGATTTTTAAAGAGCAATATGGTGAACTCCAGAGCTTGTAACAGATAACTGGGAGAAGGTGCCTGAAGCAACAGGTCATCTAAATAAAGAAAAGTCTGAATGCCTTGGAGCCTGCAAAAACAATCAAAGGAGCTAGGCATTTTGTGAATACCCTTGGGGCAGTAGAGAGGCCAAAGGCAAAGTAGAAAACTAAAAATGAGAGGAAAAAACAGAGAAATGCAAAAACTTCCTGAAAAGAGGGTGAAAAGGAATATGAAGGTAAGCATCTTTCAGATCCAAGGACACCAGAAAAGCCCGAGGCAGCAGCAAACCAAATGGGTTTGAAGAGAAAGCATCTGAAAGGAAGGAACCTTGATAAAGTTGATGAGCAAAAAGATCCAGAATAGGCCTCTAAGTGCCCTCCTTTCAAGGAACTAGGAGCATTCTGGAGAAGAACCCCTTTACTATTTGGGGAAGGAGGGACAGCCTGAATAGTAACCTGGTCCACTAGGAACTCAATAACCTCTGAGAAATGAGGAAGCTGTTCCTGAGAAGATTGAGGAATCTTTGAAAAATGATGGAAAGAATTCCACACCATGAAATAAAACTGACAGATGATGGACAGAACACAAGAATCTGAGGTGATGAGATGCCAGTTGGAAGACAGAGGGAGAGCCGGAGAGGCAAGGGAACCTGGCTGAAGCCTGGGGGGCAAAATGTCAACTAGAGGCAGACTTGTCAGACAGAGGAGGCTTCTGGGTCACAGGAGCCTGAGAAGACTTAGCAGGAGGAGCTTGTCTACCATCCATCCTGCCTTTAGTGGCATGACAAGGCTGCCTGCGAACAAAAGCAGACCTAGTAGGATAGTTCCTCTGGAACTTAGAGATGGGAACACAAAAATATATTTAAGGTCCTGCAAAGCCTTACCTTTTTCCTGAGGAGACAAACATATCAGCAGCAAGCTGTCTCAAAGAGATTTTTATTATCCAAAGCCACATCCAGCAGTTTGGCCTTAACGTCTTCAGGTTAGGACTGAAGACGAAGCCAGGAATAATGTCTCAAGATAGAACCAAAGGCAGTAGTTTTGGAAGAGGCATCAGCAGCATCATAGCTGTATTTGACAGAGTGGTGAGGCACATGAGAGGTAGAAACCAAAATAGAAAGACCAGAGGACTTAACTTCAGAATCAGGGAGGTCAGAAATAACCTGAAGGCCAGAGCATATCTGGTTATGTGGGTAAGGTAATTAATGGCCCTAAAGGGCAAGGTGGAAGCAGTATAGACCTTCTTTCCAATCCTCTCCATGACTCTGCTGTCTTTACCCAAAAGCAGGAGTTTGGTAGGGGGCAAAAGTTTAGAAGACTTGTCAGAGGAGGCTGACAGCACATCAGGATCAGCAGGAGGACATTTAAATAGTAATTGGCAATCCTCAAAACTTTGTAAAACCTGTCAGGCTTCTTGGGAGTAGAGGCTGAGAATCCAGGAGTCTTACAGGCAGCTATAAAGGTGTCCAACAAAGCAGCCAACCCAGGAGGTACTGGAGAAGTTTTAGACGTGTCCACCAGCAGCAGCTCATAATACCGCTTATAGATATCAGACGCCCAAGACGAATCCCACTTAAAGTATTTCATCATCCTGGCTACTGTGTTCCCAAAAGACATCTTCTCCAAAGGAGACTCAAGGCTGATGGATTCCTCTTCATCAGAGACATAAGGCAAGGGAGAAGGCATCTGAGAAGAATAAGTCAAAGATCCCTCATCAAACTCCAAATCTTCATCCAAGGAATCAGGTTCCTAGGCCTTTTAGAAGGAGTAGAAGTCTAAGGTCGAATAGGCACAGAAACTCCCCTGTGGAGGCTTCAGGGCCATTAAGGCATTAAACAAGCAGTGAATAAACTCCTGCCATTCCCTTTGAGGATCCTCAGGATAAACAGAAGACTGTTTGGTATTCTGCTTTTTCTTGGGGACATCAGCCCTGACAGAGGTTCTGTCCCCTGACAAGATTTGATCAGAGTATCCATCACTACTTCCCAGACCAGAATCTGCAGAATCCCTCTAGGGCCCTCCAAGATAATCAACAGTGGTTCCCCCCTTGACATGTGGAACAGACACCTGCAAACCCTCAGAGGAAGTGTGAAAGGGAAGAGCCATGCCGGCCATCAACAGGGTAGCAGTAGAGGAATCCGATGTCAACACTGGACAGCCTACAGAACTATTACCCACTTCTAGAGGGACGTCCAGTGGAGGCTGGACAGTAAAATATTTCAGACGGAATTTCTTGGCGGTAGTACCTTGGGGTTAACTGGTCTCGCCATACTACCTTGCCCAACTGTTTTAAGTCACTGGTTCTCAAAATAAATGGCTAGTAAAGACAACTGGCTCATAAGAGTCTTAGGCACAAACGCCTTACAAATACTACAAAAAGCAAAAATGATGGTCATGGGAAGCACCCAAACAAAAAAGATACTGGTTGTGAAGATCCTTATGGGGAATCTGCTTCCCACACTGGCATTTTCACTTCTTGGAAGACATGAACTCCAGGTAACCAACAACAAGAAATATAGACCCCAACGGGGCACTTATCTGATGGCTAGTTATCAGCACAGCAAAGGGTGCTTAGACCGACAGGCAATAATGGCATTTGGACTGGTAGCAAAAGTAATTCTGGGTAACTGCATCCGTATGTCATCTTTATTCGCTACATCCTGTAAGCGGAGCATGTGTGTGACGTAAGGTGCAGACAAGCTTTAAAGGCTTTGATATACTGGCCAGAAGTTGGGCTATCCTAGGCAGGAAATCCCTAAGGTGAAGAAAACTGCAACAGTGATATAGAAGGACACTGTATGTGACACACAGCAAACAATAGCAGTAAGCGATGGTAAAAGTAATTAGTAGCACTGCAAACATAGACATAGATGAAACTAGCTAAGAGACATGCAGCTAAAACTCCAATTCCATGTAAGTAGCCAGACACATGATATGAGTGTTTGCCTCCTTTGACATGTCTGTTTTCCTTAATCTCATCAGGTGATAAAAAATGAAAAATAGAGAAAAAGATGTGTATGAACACCAATAACTGCAAACAGATGTACATGCATGCCTTCCTATGTAAAAACATAAGACCAGTTCCTCATACTTAACCTAGAACTCTGGCTCCCTTTTTCCTATCCTCGTCTTCTCACTAATGAAGAAGGTCATCTCATCAGGTTATTGTAACGATGCTGGCTCTAGTAATCAAAGTGTGTGATGCCCACGACGTCGCTCACTAGCCTAGCAAGGCAGTGTCAGGTATCCACCTTGTATTAGGATCCTGACAGACATTCCCCAGCTGGCCCTTACAGTGGTGATGATACACCTTCCCCTCCTGAATTACTCAGGACCCTTCCAAACCTGGACCCTTCAGAAGCAATAGCTACTTTACGTGTTGAAACTGCAAGAAAAATTGTAGCAAATTCACATCAGCATAAAGTTTGGGAGCCATGTGACATGCGTCTACAGGTGGTACGGCAGCAAGAGATAACCAAATGCCAAAACAGAGCCACACAACTACAACAGGCTTGCCTAAGGGGAACACAAGCGCTGGGCTTTCAAGGTATTGTGCCTAGACAAACCCACCTTGGTGTCTAGCAGCTTACCAACACAGCATCAGTCATGGCACGGCAGTGGAAAAGCACCCTCGTGATGTTTACTTAAAGAAGCTCACAGCCCCGTTGAAGTTATGAAGTTGCTCATGCATTCGCAAACCACTTTTCTGTCTACCATGCATGTGCATGCACAAGCCTCAGGATGCAGTCTAGGGCTGGTATGTATTATGGTAAATGGGCGATTTTGAGACCTTTAATATAAAACTGCCTCATTAGCAAGACTACCATACTATGAGAGCTGAAACTGCACAATATAAACAGCCATTGCTACTGTAATGCTCGTCGCACTATCTAATCTTCAACAGCATAGCTAGTGGATTTGGAATAAAATAATTTGGCCTCCAGAGTGAGTTACTGCTCTACATCTGCTTTGTTAAGGCTAGACAGGCCAGTGGCACATGGATAGGGTAACAGCATTATGTAAGATGTTTTAAACGGAGGGCTGCTGTTCAACAGCAACTTGCTGACAAGGAGTTGGGGTGTGATGGATCACAGTATAATTACACTGGTCGTTAGTGTAAAGTATTATATAACTGCAATATCAAGGGTATACAGGTCAGCAGCAACTGGGCAGGTGACTGGATATGTGTATGACTTTTTTCATTGTTGTGTCGGGGGAAGTCCACAGCATCTTGCTGACAGGTAGATGGGAAGCACAGACAGGGGTGAAATGGTCAATGAGATATGACTGGGTGCAGGTGCTTGCAGCAACAGCCTACCAGAAAAATGGCTGAGGAGTTGTGTGAATTGGACTATGTCAATGGCAACTGGCTAAACTATGGGAGGATATGTTGGAAAGTGCAAACTCTGAATCATGTGTGGCATACAGTAGACAGGGTAGGGAGGAACAGGCATACTGGATAACTGACATAGGCCATGGGTGAGTATGTGGGCAAACCCGATCAGTGTTGTGCACTGGTCAGTGTAGACAGATGACAAAGTGTATGCCCCAACATATTCCATCACCACACTGCCCTACTGGACCACTATGGGGAAGTGGCTATGATAATGGGATATAGAAACTGTGGTAGCTTTTGTGGCAGCAGCTGGCACATGGGTGTATTACTGGTACAGATGGTGTTACACATATTTTGTGTTGTCTCACTGAATATAAACATATGTCCACATTTACAAGTACATACATTGCTTCAAATGAGGGGAAGTGCTTCAAAAAGTTCTCTTTGGCAGAGGCCTTTGTGTTAGTGCAGATTCTCCGTAAGCATGGACGACTGATTCTGAGCACAGTAAGACGTACCAAACCTTCCAGGAATGTGTATTGTGTGATCTGGTTGCAGAGGTTAATGCAGACATGTGTCACAACAGATCAGCCCAAAATGTCCATTGCAGACTTACAAATATGGTTCTGCAAACCTGCACAAAGGCTGAGAACATTGCATGGGAGAGTATGGCCACTAGTGTGGGTCTGCCATCAAAGACCATCCTCCAGCATGGAGTTCTTGGTATCCCTGTCTGGAGGGAGTTAGGGGGACAAAAAAGACCCTGATACCTGGAAGAAGCCTGGATGTGGCAGGTGAACTTGGCTCAGCATCCATTGTCTCTGCTGGGATATGTCAGCAACACGTTGTTGTGGCACACACAGTATTATGAGCTCAGAGATGTTTGACATCACTGTGCCTTATTAACAGGCATATATGGGATTTTTTCCCTCAAATAGATTACAAATGTTGGAGGTGTGATAGGAAAGAAAGAGATAATTGGGAACATATTCTTTGGGAGTGTAATGAGTTGGCAGACTTTAAAAATTCCCTGCAGACTACTCCATCAGAAATACTGGGTGAGCAAACTGATTAACTAAGGAAACATTTTTTTTGAACTGGGATACAGAATCAAAATTGCCTACACATAGTAAGGCATTGTCATGCTTAATTCTGGTGGCTGACAAAAAGCAATTACTAGAAAATGGAAATCAAAGTCTAAGCCAACTATATTAGAAGTAGTGAATATTATAACAGAGATAAAGTAACTGGAAATGAGATCTTAAGAAAAGGGTAGGAGCAAATTACATAGAAAGAAATGGAAATTGTGGGAACAATGCAGGCAGAATAATTTTTTGGAGGAGGAATGAGGTTTAAGGGAATGCAGGAATTGAATTAGATCTGTAATGTTTGAGTGACAATGACTGGATAGATTATAAATGATGTATAATGTTTGCAAATGAAAATTGGTCACTATAGTTTATTTTAATTTATATAAATGTATGACTGCCTATATCATAACTGCTAATTTAATAAAGCTGTTTCTTGTTTAAAAAAAAAAAAGCATGGGACGCAGGCATGAAGGAATACAACAAAAGATCTGCTTGTCTACATTCTGTGAGTATGCTGTGAACTGTACTGTTGTTGCAACACTGAGAAGTGGGACTGTCACATAACAGCAGCGTTGCACAGAGATGTTTATCAGTCTTCTTTCAGAGCTGCTAGGGTCATAGGGTCCTCCTCCATTGTGGAAGAGGGCATGCTTGATGTCAGTTCTGCATCAGAGACTGATGATGAAGACATGGTTTGAGGGCACACTGTCACTATCACAAATGCTTATTGTGGAGGACACACCACCACTCATGTCAACTGGTATAGCTCTGATGCAAATGAAACCCGTCCACACATCTCCAAAGGCTGAGAAAGGACAGGCCATTTCCAGCACCACCATCTCCTGCCTATGCACCAGCTGAAAACGCCACAGCTTCTGTTCATTCCCCAGACTGGATGCCACAATAGGTATTACAAAATGGATGTGCAGGGCAGTCATCCAGCACAGGTGGATGTCATCACTTCCATGACAGAGATGACAGGTGTATTGCACGACCTTTGTGATGATGTACCTGATGGCATGCAATATACCATCCAACTGATTGGCATGCTGGATAGACACCCAAGTGTCCCCACTTTATCCATGGGGCTTGTGTATCCATCTCTATGTGCCATGGTTGATGCCATTCCCATGGCTGCCTCTCATATGCCTCCACTAATGTCATGTACATTACTATTGCCTCCACATCACCCACTGGTGGTGAACCTGGAGTACAGTTCTCAACCTCTTAGCACAGGAAATCTGGGCTCATTATCATAATGGCGCTTATTTTCATATCAATGTATCATCATTTGCTTAAGATGCCGCTGCTCAATTTTGACATGTTGCGTGGTAGTGCAACCTCCCTCTCTAAATTAGCCCCACCCTGAGCATTACTGCTCACAATACACTTTTAGCTAACACATTACAATGTTTATTTCTAAAACTCAGTCGTGAACGGATACACAGGAAAGTCAACACAAGTAAATTAAGTAATAAATTGTATTCAGAAAATTTTGCCAGAAGAAAAAAAGTTTTAAAAAATGTAGCCTGGAGACATTTTTTGATGTTGCTTCTCTGACGAGTGGCAAAAAAGATGAAAAGGATGTTTTTTTCTCAGTGCATTACCATCTGACCTTTTTTATTAAGGGAGAACGCCACAAACAGCTCGTCAGATCTGTGGAAACCCTTTGTTGTAAGTAGAATAATAACTGTCTATGAACATCAAGCCTATGCAACAGATAATCCCCTTTATTAGAAAAATTAGGGAAGAAAACTGGCAAATGAATTGACTAGTTCAGATTCACTTCCTGTGGCTAACTTGGGCATGAAGGAAGGATTAGTTCGGACAGCCACTCTGCCTTTATGAAACACCATGTAAGGCGGTTTGATAGAAAAAGCCTGCACTCTGAAACGCTTCTTGCCAAAGTTATGGCTACCAGAAAGGGGGTTTTCCAATATAAAAATTTTATGTCGCATGTAGCAGCAGGCTCGAAAGGACTCCGTAAGAGACTGCAGCAAAAAAGAAATTTCCCAAGGAGGGCAAGGATCCTTGACAGGAGGTCGGAACAGAAAAACACCCTTCAAAAATGCCTTTTCCTCTCGCCTTTGTAAAGCAAGTTCCTCACAAACATTAAAGTTGGAGATCGCTGCCAATTGCACTTTGATACTAGAGAATTTAGCCACTTCTTGAAAAAGTGAAAACAAGAACAGTAAGATGTCTGGGATGGAAGCAAAGAAGAGGTCCAGATCTTGCTAATTGGCCCAAATGGAAACTTATTCACATATACCTTCCTAGTAGAAAACTTTTGAGAGGCTAGAATAATGTTCTTGACAGGAGAGGCAAGCCTGGACTGATTCAAGATTACTGGAAGTGGACAAACCACGCCGTCGGAAGAAGAGTCTGAAGGTTGGGGTTCGGAAGCTGGGTGGGATGGGAAATCAAATCCCTTTTGGGGGGGTACTTCAAATGAGACCATAGTAGGGGAAACCACACCTGCCTAGGTCAAAAGGGGGTGATGAGGATCAAGGCGGCCTTTAGCTTTCTGAAGCACTCTTGGTATGAGAGATATAGGAGGATAGGCGTAAAGGAGACCCGGAGGACAATCGTGGAACAGAGCATCCCTGGAGGACTTTCTGAGCAGGGGAATCAGGGCACAATACCAGCTGCATTTGTGGTTGTGAGGGGAAGCAAACAGACCACAGTTCGGATGACCTAAACAAAGGAAGATTTCTTTCGCTACTGAAGAATTCAGGGACCACTTGTGAGGGACACAGGAATGCCCTAGTGAGTCTGTCCGCTAACACGCTGGAGTTGCTGGGAATGTGTGTTGCAAGAAGAAAGTGCACCAAGGACATTGCCCATTCCCACATCCTCATGGCCTTGCGACAAAGCAGATAAGAACATGTGCCCCCTTGCTTGCTGATGTATCACACAACAGCCATGTTGTCCATGTGAATTGCAATGGTACCATGAGGAGGACTGCTCTCATCTCCAGCACATTTACATGCATCCGCCTCGGACCATGTGCCCTTGGACTGTGTTTCATTGGTAATGCACCCCCCCATCCCAACAGGGAAGCATCCGATGTCACAGTGGCACTGGGGGGATGAAGAGAGAATAGCCTGCCTGCTAGGAGGTTGGGAGACTGAACCCACCAAAGGAAAGCACGCTTGCACACTGGTGTGAGATGGATTGAGGTCATCACTGGATGACACAGAGAAGACCACTTGACCACTAGAGTCTACTGGAGAAACCTCATATAGAAGTTGGCTAATGGAACCAGACAGACTGCCACCGCCATGGACTCTAAAGCCCTGAGAATAAGGCAGACCTGGGGACAACTCAGACCTAGAAGGCATTGGACATGAAACCTGATGAGATGTACGTGGCTGAGAGGGAGCGCTGCAATCTCTGACATAGTGTCCAGCTGAATCTTGATAAACTCCAAATTTTGGGATGAAATCAAGTTCGATTTGGGGAGATTCACTGCAATTCCTAACTGATCGAACAGACGAAACACACACTGAATGGCTGCGGCCAGACAATGCTTGGTGGGAGCTGTGAGGAGCCAATCATCAAGGTAAGGAAACACCTGTAATCCCTGCAGTCTCAGGTGAACTACAACCACTGCTATGTATTTGAACACCCAGGGGGCTGTGGTGAGACCAAACGTCAGGGTCCTGAACTGGTAGTGATTGGCCCCTACGCGAAAGCGGAGATGTCTCCTGGAGCGCCTGTTTATTTTTATATGATACTATGCATCCTGGAGATCACAGAGCACATCCAATTATCCTTGTGCAAAAGAGGCATGATGGACTGGGCAGTGACAATCCAGAACTTGGACTTCTTGACAGAGAGATTTAACACGCTAAGGTCCAGAATAGGATGCAGGTCGCCCATCGTCTTTGGCACCAAAAAGAAGTGAGAGTAAGTTCTGGATCTTCATTGTCCTGGGGAGACCTCTTGGATGGCTCTCTTCTGAAGAAGTCTGAACACTTCTATCTCAGCTAACTCCCTCTGATCAGATGGATGCATCTGGAGGTATCCCCTTATTGGAGGAGGAGAATGAGAAAAGGGAATAGAATAGCCCCTGGAAATAATGCTTAGCACCCAGCAATCTTTTGTAATATTTGCCCAAGCCAAATGGTGTAGTGACAAATGACCCCGGACTGTCTCCAGGGCAAGACAGTCGGTCAGTGCCTCAAGAGCTCTGGGGTGGGGGGCTTCTTATTGAAAAGTTCCCTGGAGCCCTGATTTTGCAGACCCCCCTGTATATGGGATGGCATCTGCTATTGAACCCTCTCCATGACCTCTAGAGGAGGGTTTCATCCTGAGCATCTTGAAAGGCAGACTGCAACTTGCAAAACCATATCTTCCTAGCTCCTTGCTGTGTCTTGGAGAAGGAGTGCTGAGGGGAAGAAAACTTGATTCCCACAGCAGACAAAGGTCTTCCTTCCTGCTCACTGCAGGTGAGAGTCTCTTTGCCCAAAGGGCCAAAAAGAGTAGATCCATCAAAGGGAGCGTTGGTGAATGATGCCTTAAAGGACTTCACAAATCTGCAGAGGCGCAGCCAGGTGTGACGCCCAATACCAATGCCTGTACTGGCCACTCGATAGGCACCTTCCGCAGCATTGGCAATCAGCCTCATTGAGGAATTAGCTAGGGAAGTGAGTGCAGACAGCTTGGGACACCTTACTTAGCTCCCCAGCAGGCAGTAACTCAAAAAGGGACATGGTAAGCTCCTTGACCAAGTTCCTCTGGAGTCACGTTAAATGTGTCAAGTAATTAAGCACCTACAGACCAAAGGTAGCTGAGGTGAAAAAAAGAAGTTATGTACTCACCATAATGCTCCATCTGAGTAGTTAGACTTCATTTGTCAGCAACCTGTGGGTTCCGATACGGATCCGAGCCAGCAGCTTACCAAGCTAAAGATCTGAGCTCCAAGCTCCTCCCCCTTAACCATACTACACTGCAACCTCCTTCCAAACCGCAGATCGACTTTGCCACCCAATACATAACACACAACAACCGAAGACACCAAAAACCTGACCAGAACACATACAACAGACTCGTCAAACTCAGGACATCGAGCCCAAACAGAGAAATAGCCATAATGGTCAGGGGGAAGGAGAGATGGAAGGCTGTTGACAAATGAAGTCTAACTACTCTGATGGAACATTATTGTGAGTACATAACTTCTTTATCTGAAGTAGTTAACTTCATTTGATCATCAGCCTGTAGGACAGAGTCCCTAGCTACCCGAAATCTTGGGAGGCCCTTAAGGAATGATATTCCGGGGAACTGTAGAGCCAAAGGAAGCCCTTCCTCTAGACACCAAATTTAGCTTATAATGAGTAATACAAGTGTGAGAGGAGGCACAGGTAGCTGCTGAGAAAATATCATCCAGGGGAAACTCTAGACCAGGATGCCGCAGAAGTAGCCATAGAACGGGTAGAGTGAGCATGAACCCCTTCTGGTTCTGGTAATCCAAGTTCTTTATATGCTTGTAAAATACAAAGCGAAATCCATTTAGGGAGAGTCACCTTTGAAACTGGCTTTCCCAAAAAGGGTTTAGCAAAGGAAACGAAAAGCTGATCAGATTTACGGAAGGGTTTGGACCTATGCAAGTAAAAACGTAATTGCCTGTGAACATCCAGCAAATGAAGTTTGTATTCCCCTTTATTTTGAAAATTAGGGAAAAATACAGGCAAATTAATAGACTGATTAATGTTGGACTTCGAAGCAACTTTAGGAAGAAAAGATGGGTTAGCCCTGAGAGATACCCTATCCTTGTAAAAAACTAGGTATGGAAGTTAAATACATAGCGCCTGAAGCTCCGACACTCTCCTGGCTGAAGTAATAACCACCAGGAAGGCTGTCTTCCACGACAAGAATTTGAAGTCAACTGATGCTGCGGGCTCGAACGGGGGCAACTAAGGCCTGAAGACCCAAAGTCAAATCCCACGCAGGGGAAGGATTTTTGATAGGGGGTCTCAGAAAAAAAGTACCTTTCACAAAAGTCTTGCAAATTCTGGCAGCAGTTAGGGAACCTGAATTTTCCCCTATGTGAAAATGGGAAATGGCCACCAGCTGGACTTTTACTGTGGAAGAGCTGGCCCCTTGCTGGAAAATATGAGAAAAAAAGTCTAACACCACTGGAACTGGAGCAGTAAAAGGATCCAGATTTCTCTGCGAAGTCCAAATGGAAAAACATTTCCATTTACTGCTGTAAACATTTCTGGTAGAGGACTTGTGTGCCGCTACCAGAATGGATTTAACTGGGGAAGAGATACTGGGAGTCCTGGCAACTAATGGAACTGGAGCAACCAAGCTGTGAGCTTGAGGCTGTCCAGACTTGGAGGAAAAATTCCTGAGGGATGACAAATAAGATCCGGAATGGGATCCAAAATCCAGGGCGGAGCTAGAAGATGAGACCACAGGCAAGGGAACCAAACTTGACGAGGCCAGAATGGGGCTATGAGGATGACCCTGCTCCCCAACCAATGAGCTTTCTGTAAAAAATTTGTCATGAGAGGAAGTGGGGGATACGTGTAAAGAAGACCAGGTGGCCAAGCATGGACATGAGCATCTCTGGGGGTTTCTCCCATCGGGGGAATCAAAGCGAAAAACTCGGTGCACTTTGTGTTGGATGGCGATGTGAAGAGATCGCAGCAAGGCTGACCCCACCTGCGGAAGATCTGTTCTGCTACATACGGGTTCAGAGACCATTCGTAAGGCGAAAGGATAGTCCTGCTCAATTTGTCTGCCAAAATGTTGGACCGACCCAGGATGTGCGTTGCTATCTGGAAGCGGTTGGTGGAGATCGCCCATTCCCACACTCTCATGGCCTCTCAACAAAGTGGATAGGACCTTGTTCCCCCCATTTGTTGATGTACCAGACCATTGAAATATTGTCTGACTGGATCGCAATAGTTCCCAGAGGAGGAGAGGTATTAAGGGCCTGCAACGCTAAAAGGACTGCTCATCTCTAGAACACTGATATGCAGAACAGTCTTGCTTGGAGTCCATGTGCCTTGGACAGTCCTGCCCAAACAATGCCCCCCCGCCCTAAGCGGGAAGCATCCGTGGTCACTGTGGCTTGGGGCAGAAGCGTAACAAAGGGGCGTCCTTCTCGCAGATCCTGGGATTGAAGCCACCACATGAGAGAAGTTTTGCACACTTTGCTTACAGGAATTGGAAAGTCTAGAGACTGATGTAGTAGAGACCGCTGAACTTGTAACGTCCACTGTAACACTCTCATATGCAGATGTGCACAAGGAACCAGATTTATAGCTGCTGCTATGGACCCTAGGGCTCTCAGGACTAACTCCGCTGGGGGTGCAAGAGTCTGAAGGAGTGCCAAGACATGAAGGGCCAGGCTGTGAAGTCTGTCTGGGGTCAAAAATATCCTGGTTGAAGAGAATTTATTCGTGCCCCTATGAAGTCTAGAATTTGAACAGGTTGAAGGGAAGACTTCTTGAGATTTATCGTGATACCCAGCTGAGTCAACAACAGAAGAAAAAAATTTCTGGCTAGTACAAGTTGATGCCTGGTGGGGGCAGTGAGAAGCCAGTCATCCAGGTACGGTAAGACCTGAATACCCTGAAGCCTCAGGTGGGCCACTACACCTGCCATGACCTAGGTAATTACCCTGGGGGCTGTGGTGAAACTGAAGGGTAGGACCCTGAACTGGTAATGACTGGCTTCTAGTCGAAAGCGGAGGAACTTCCTGGATCGCCTGTCCATCAGGATATGGTAGTACGCATCCTTGAGGTCTATCGAGCACATCCAGTCTTCCTCCTGCAAGAAGGGCAGGATGGATTGTAGAGTGACCATCCGGAACATCTCTTTGGCAAAGGACAGGTTCATTCTGGATATATCGAGAATCGGCCTCAAGTTCCCCATCTTTTTTGGTACCAAAAAGAACCAGAAACAGATGCCTGATCTGGACTGGTCTGGGAACACTTGCTGGATTGCTGTTTTTTATAGCCGCTTTCTTATTTCTAAAGCTGCCGCCTCCCTTTGAGCTGGTGGGATGTCCGGGAAGCGCCTTGTGTATAGGGGACTGTTTATGAAGGGAACAGAATAGCCTCTGGATATTATTCGAACAACCCAGTGATCTGACGTGATGGACTCCCACTGGGCTAGATGCCTTGAAAAATGCCCCCCCAACTGCCTCCAGAGAGGAGCAGTCGGGCACCCCCTCAGGGCTGCTGCGCGGGTCGGTCGGAAAAAGGCTCCCGTGACCCGAAGTTCTTTGGTCCCCCTCTACCTCTGAGCCGGTGTCCACCTTGTCCCCCTCTGCCTCTAGGGGAGGAGGAGTCCGGAGCATTCTGGGACTGCTGAGATTTCCGGAACCACAGCTTCTATTGCCCTCACTGGTTCCTGGAGAAGGACCTCTGAGGGTTAGAGAAGTGGATTCCGACGGCTGACAGTATTTTCCCATCCTTCTCGCTCTGGACAAGCACATCTCGGACGGTCTTCCTGAACAGGGTCAAACCGTCAAAAGGGGCATTAGCGAAGGATGCCTTGAAAGGTTCTGAAAAAATCCCAAAGCCGGAGCCAGGATGACGCTTCATGGCAATACCGGACCCGGCTGCCCTAGCGGCTCCCTCAGTGGCATGAGAGAGTGAACGCATGGACGTATTCGAAACAAACTTGAGAGTGGCCATACGAGCCGAAAATGTCCATTTATCCTTGGCCAAAATGGACTCAGAGGGAGACTCAGCATACTCCTTCATGAGGTCACGCTGCAGTCTAATTACGTGGGCCATGTAATTCAGCGCCCTTATAGCAAGGGTAGCTGAAGCAAATGTCCGCTTTCCAAGACGATCCATCACCCTAGATGCCTTGTCCGGGGGATGGACCAAAGAACTTTCCTGGACCAGTTCCTTTTTGGTGGCCGCCACCACCACCATGACATCAATTGGGGAACCTTTACTCCAAGTGGGCTTGTCCACAGGAGGGCTCAATACTTTGTCTGGCCATTTGGGTATTGGCTCTAAAGTGTCCAGTTCCTTCCAGGCTCTGGTGGTAATGAAATCCACGAGAGGATCGGCCAGGGGGGACACACAAGAGGCAGATGAGCCTGCGTCGAACTCCTCCAGAAATACCGACTCATCCGAGGAAGGTTTTTGAGCGGACCAACCCCCTGTCTGGCAAAGAATTTCCATTACGTCTCCGAAAGAGATGTCTTTGGGGGTGTGATCTGGGAGAACCTTCCCCTTCCTCCAAGTCAGTATCCTCAGTGAGGGACTCGGAGGAGTCCATGTGCCTCCTTTTGCACTGGCATTTGCAAGGGGCCTCCTCTGGAGGAACTCTCTGGGGAGGGCTCGCAAACCACCTCATATTCATAGGTAGGTACTAGGCTAGCGGCCCAAGGGCCTACGTATTCCTAGCCAGCAAGGTACCATAGCTTACTCCACCTAAGAAAGTTATTTTCCTGTGCCACTGTCCAACAGAGACACAGAAGTGATCCCTGGGGTGTATTTCCTATTTCCCATCCACTCATCAAGATTTTTAGAGTGCTAATGAAGAACTTTGCTTGACATAGATGGGTAGCTTGTTCCAGAGTATAGGAAGTCTTTGGGACAGGAATCTATCCCTCCAACGTGTCCTGTTTATTGTGGTGACAAAGTTTAGGTCCCTAGAGCATGTAGCTTGGAGGGACTGGGATTTCTTTAGGTGTAGCATGCCCAACATCTCTGGGTTTGACATAGCTTTATATGTTAGGCAAAGATCACCTCAGAGTAGGCGATATGCTACAGAGTAAAGCTAGAGTTTTTTGAGGCGGTCAGTGTAGGGCATTTGTTTGAGGCCAGTAATCCTCTTTGTGAGGTACTTCTGCGACCTTTCCAGCTGCTGCAGATGTCTTGTGAGGTACATTCCAAAAGGGGCGTTGTACTCTATAATGGGTCTAATGAGTGACGAGTAGAGGGGAACAATGACCTCTTTTTTTCCCTGGATGAGAACCCTTTTATGATGAGGTGTGCCACAAAGAAGGACATCCCGACTACTGTGGCGATGTGACTATCAAAGGAGAGACTACTGTCCACCTGGGTCCCAAGGTCTCTTATCACGCATTCTGTGTTAAGTAGATTTCTGTGTATGTGGTAGTTCATGGGTACAGAGTTTTTACCAAAGGGGATGACACTGCACTTTTTGGCATTGAGCTTGAGGCCATGGCTCTGACACCAGGCATCTGTCTCAGTGAGGCCCTTCTGTAGGATGTCCACATCATTTGGGGACTTGACTATGGCTCCTAATTTGCAGTCATCTGCGGACTTCACCAGCCAGAGGCCTTCTGTGTTAGCCTGTACTTCAGAGAAGTAGATACCAAACAGGAGAGGTCCCAGGACGGAACCCTGTGGCACTCCACTTGTCACTGCCTTGAGGTCAGATTTGGAGTCTGCAACTTTTACAGTGTAGGTTCGGTCAGTGAGCCAGTTGGCAACCCACCTTGTGACGTAGGGATTTTTACCTAGTTTAGTGAGTTTAGCTATAATTCCAGAATGGGGGATGGTGTCGAAAGCCTTGGCGAGGTCAAGATAGGCTGTGTGAACCACCTTACCCTCATCCACGGCTTTGGTAACTGCCTCAAAGAAGTGGATCAGGTTCAGGAGGCATGATCTGCCTTTCACAAACCCGAACTGGGTGGGATCCAGAGTTTGGAGGTTACCAATGTCTTTGTTTATGAGTTCCATGATGATACATTCCATGGCCTTACAGAACAGACTCGGCAGGCTAATAGGTAGTACCCGGGATCAGTGGTGTCTCCCCCTTTGTGTAGTGGGATAACTGTTGCTGTACGCCACTCAGTGGGCACAAAGCCTGATGCGAGGCTATTATTGAACATGGTGCTTAAGTGGGGAGCCAGTTCGTTTAAAACGCAGCCTGGGATGTTGTTCGGTCCCATGGATGCTGTGTTTTTGGCTTTAGAGAGTGCAGCTTTTACCTGCGTAGTTGTGATTACAGGGACTCTGCATTCTTCCTGTATAGATATGGGCCCTTTAGGGGGTGAGAAGGGGGTAAAGTTAGGACTGAACCGATCTGTCAGGATGTTGGCAAGATCAGTTGGTTCTGTAATTTTCGTGCCTTTGTGCTGTAACTCAGAAAAGATCTGGGTGCTGCCATCTAGATTCTTGACATAGCTATAGAATGCTTTGTGGTTGTCCTTGGATTTAGTGGTGATTTTGTTTTCGTAGCTAGCTTTGGAGGATCTTATAAGGGATCTCAGCTTCTTACTGAGGCTGACCAGGGAGCTCCTCCACTCATGGGATTTTACTCTTTTGCAACAGTTTCTTCCTTCTATTGTACAGTTTGTTTATGGCAGGGGACCACCAGATTGGCTTCCTTTTTTTGGAGGATAGCGTCTTGGTTCTGTTTGGGATAGCACAATCCATGCACTTGTGTAAGTGCTTATAGAGTGCATTTGTGTAGGATTCAGCAGTTGTAACTGTATTGTCTATCTGCATGGGTGTCATTAAGTTCACCACTTCTGTCTTAAGAAGCATGAAGTTGGCTTTGGAGAAATGTTTTACTGTGGTTTCCTTAATGGGGGGTGGGGGCAGGATGTGGATATCAAGAGTGATAAGCTTATGGTCTGATCGGACCAACGAGGAGTTGACTTCAGGTGTGGAACACCGATCACTCATGTTGGTAATGACTAGGTCTAGGATACTGTTGCCCCTGGTGGGGGTGTGGATAAGTTGATCTAGGGCATTGGAGTTTATGAATTCCAGAAAGCGTTGAGCTAAGGAGTTGGTACACGAGTAGTTTTCCCAGTTAATGGTGGGGTAGTTGAAGTCGCCCATTATTAGGGTGTTTGGTTGAACCCTAATATTTTCCAATACATCAAGAAAAGAGGAGTGGAAGTCCTGGGGCATGGTGGGGGATCTGTAGCAAGCTACAATTTGGATTGCAGTTTTGCCCAGAGTTGCACTTGGATAACCTCGGATGCATTATGCTGAGCAACTAGCCTGGAGGTGTGGATATGCTTAATGAATATGGACACACCTCTGCCTTTGGTGTTTCGGTCCAGGTTACATGGCCGAAAAGTGTGGTATGAGTTACAGCCTGGTAGTGCAGGGGTGCTCTCTGGAGCCTTGAACCAGGTCTCAGTCACTGCACAGATATCGCTGTTCTCCATTTTAAGGAGTGCCTCGAGTGAATGCATTTTGAGATTTAGACTTCAAGGGGAACTGTCTGGGGCATATTGGACACAAGCTGTCCCTGGGAGGACTGGATGATGGAAGACAAACTCAGTTGTGAGAAAGCAGGGGCGGACTCTGAGGAAAGAGTGAGGGATCTTGATCCTCCAGAGAGAACCCTCTCCACAATGCCGAAAGCCGAAGGGGAACTGGCTTCCCTGAAACTGGTGGTGTGGGTAGCCGTGCCCCTCGGATCCGACGAGGGGGATCAGAGCCGAGGTCGGAACAGCCGGACCAAAGGAGATGGTATGCCCCGACCACAATGGGGCCGATGACACACTCATCACCTCGGATCCGACGCCCAGATCTGGGGTCCGAGAGCTCGGATCCGACAGGCTCGAGGGCATGGCCGGCGTCGAGGTTGGAGGAACCATCGGTGCCAGCCCCCTGACTCCACGGCTCCTTGGATCCATGGACTATCAGGGCAAATGTCGGAGCCAAACTCCCCGTTCTGGCTGGGCGGGGTCAGGAACACTCCCATCTGCAATTGAGTTTGCAGGAACCTTATCATCTGGTCCATATCAGCTTCAGAGAGGCTCCTTGTGGATCTCGAGGACGTCACCGACACTGGCCGGGAGTGCCGATGTAAGGACGACCTTGAAGCAGGCTGAGCCTCCTCCTCTGGCTCCGGGGAGAATCATGGAGAACGGAGCCGAGGGGAAGACGGCCTAGTAATTTTTTCTGGTGTCGAGATCACCTTAGCAGGGGGGGTGACAGATATGAGTCTGCTTGCCTCTTGCGACCCCCTCCCTGTCTCCATCTCTCTCTTTTTCTCTCTCTTTCTCTTTTTCTCTGTGTTTGTCTTTCCTGCACTCTCTCTCTCTCTCCCTGTTTAGAGGTGGGAGTGGGAGTCTTGGACAGGGGAGGAGGGCTGGAAGACTGAATAGTCACAGCCATGACTGATGAAGATGGTGCAGAAAGAGGTAGCTGACTCTGCGGGTAAAAGACCGACCAGAATCAGCTTGGTCCTATGATCCCGCAGGGCCCGGGCGTTAAAAGCTGCACAAATCTTGCAGCCGAATATTAGATGGGGAACCCCCAAACAAACTACGCACAGAGTGTGACTATCAGCCGGCAACAGCTTATGGCCACACTCTGTGCACTTAGAAAATGTCGGCTTCTGACCTTCCGACATATCTAACTTAGGACAAGCTAAGTAATCAAGCACACACACTAAGGGTGGGAGGGGGAGGCCTACACAGATAGAAAGTTCGGAAACTTTCCTACTCCACTACTCTATATATTAAAGTTTTTTTTTTGGTTTTTTTAAACGCAAAACCCAGGGTAAAGAAGGACAGGGTTTTTAAGTAGTTTAGTAGTCAAATGAAACACACATAGACCAAAAGTTAGATGAAAGCCTAACGAACCTGCCTGGAGCTCAAGAATCCCGTGCTGGCGAAGCCGCGGCAAAGGAGATCTGAGGATTGGAAGGAGGTTGCAGTGTAGTATGGGTAAGAGGGAGGAGCTTGGAGCTCGGATCTTTAGCTTGATAAGCTGCCGGCTCGGATCCGTATTGGATCCGGAACCCACATGTTGATGATCAAATGAAGTTAACTACTTCAGATCCAACTTTCCATGTCTGTCAATCGCCTGGGACCCTCGGTTAGAGGGATGAATAGACGTACTTGCCAGCCAGCGCTTTTCTTGGTGGGGGCAGCTACCACGATAACACTGACTGGCACACCCTTGGACCAGAACTGTTTGTCAGGAGGAGGGCTGAGAAACTTATCAGCACACTTGGGTACAGGCTCCAAAATATCTGGCTCCTTCCATGCCCTGCTGGTGATAAGGTCTACGGGTTCGTCAGCAGAGGGGAACCCAGGAGGTAGATGGTCCCATCCCGAAAGCCTTCAGGAACACGGACTCCTCAGAGGATGGGGGTAGGGAAGACCATCCACCTTTAAGCTTGAAGATTTCTAAGATGTCCCCAAAGGAGACATCTTTGGGCAGAGATCTGGGGGACCCGTCCTCTTCATTGAGGTACGTATTCTCCATAAGCAACTCAGTAGGGGAGTCCAGGTGCCTCTTCTTGCACAATCTCTTCCGGGGTACCTCCTCTGGGGGGGGGGCTTGGGGGGAGGATTTGGAACAGATGGAAAACCCAAAGGGGGGGTGGACTCCTACCTGAAGGCTAGTTCGAGAGGGCTGACCAGGAACAGGATAAAGCAAGTCCACTCTGGGGGGCTGGGAAGGTCCCTGGAAAGCCAGAGAGGAAACCTTCATGGAGGAAACCGTCCTCTACACAACCTGGAAGGCTTGACAAAGCCCCACCCACACTCCCGGCAAGCAAGCCCATCTGACAGGAGGGACCAGAGTAAACCAGCTCCTCCTGACCTCCGGACAGTACCAGCCCCGAGCTGCTGAGGGTCTAAGTATCAAATGGAAGGGACTCGTCTGAGAAAAAGTACAGTTGCGTACCTACCATAAATGTAGATGTTCGAGTGTATTCACTGTTGCAGTCATCACAATTGAGTTATCCTGCTGGCAGGCTACCCGCAGTCGGCCTGAATTCCAAAGTCTAGGTCCGGCGTCGGTTGCTGCCGCCTCCTCCCTGACGTCAGTGTGCCAGGGGTATAAAAGATGCAGCTGACACCATTTTCTTCAGTTTTTGTTGCCCCAGATGTCAGGTGCCCCCAAAAGGGTAGGCTAAAAATATGTCAATAAAGCATACATGCACCAAAGTAAATTATTCTTTCCTCTACCAGCAAATACACTGCATAGGTTGTATAGAATAGAGAGGTACAGATAAGTTCCAGCAAAGATAAGGGGGATGGTGGGTGGGTAACCTGGACTGCAACAGTGAATACACTCGAACATCTACATTTATGGGAGGTACACAGCTGTACTATGTTCTTCGTGTTTCACTGTTGCAGTCATTACAATTGGGTTGAATCCCAAAGCTGAGTTTGAGAGGCTGGAGCTAAATAGGATTAGGAGCGGCTATGAGGCCCTGCAGAACTGCAGTGGCAAACCTGCCCTGGATTTAGAGTAGAGTGGTAAGTGATAGTGCTTTGTAAAAGTGTGCAATGAGCACCAGGTTGCAGCCTCTAAAATGTCTTTGGTTGGTACTCCTCTGAGGAAGGCTGCGGAAGTGGCTGCTGCTCTGGTTGAATGTGGCCTAATGGCCTTAGGCACTGGTTTGCCATGTTGTGAATAGCAGAAACGAATGCAGTGTCCTATCCACTTTGAAATTGTCTGCTTTGAGACAGCCTTTCCTTGTGATCCTGCAGCATATGCCACTAGTAATTGCTCAGTCTTTCTGAAAGCTTTGGTTCTGTCCAAGTAGAAGCGCAGCTGTCTGTGTATGTCCAAAGAATGCAGAAGTCTCTCACCCGTATTCTGTGGGTTAGGATAAAAGGTAGGCAAGTGAATAGTTTGGTTAAGGGCTACACTGGACACTACCTTAGGCATAAATGTCAGGTTTGCCCTCAGAGAAACCCTATCTGGATGGAAAATGATAAAAGGTCCCACAGCCCGAGTGCCTGTAGTTCTGAGAATCGTCTTGCAGAGGTTATTGCTAGGAGCAGAGCTGTTTTCCAAGATAAGAATTTTATATCAGCTGTATTGGCTGGCTCAAAAGGAGGCAGGGTGAGTTTTTCCAAGACATAATTGAGGTCCCATGCAGGTATTGGTGATCTCCTTGGAAGCCTTAAGTTTTTGGCTCCTCTGAGGTACTGCCTTAGTAAAGGATGAGAAAAAATAGATGGCTCTGTATTTTAATGAGCTGAAATGGCAGAGGCATGAATCTTAATTGATGAAAAGGATAGGCCTTTGTTCAGCATCTCAGTTAAGTATTGCAAAATCTGAGGAATATTTGGTACAATCGTGTCAATCCCTTGTGCCTGGTTCCAAGCACAGAATCTCTTCCATTTTTCAGCATAAGATTTTCTGGTACTAGGCCTCCTGGCTTCCAAAATAACATCCATCACCGCTTTAGAAAGAGGGGTGTTTTGAATGGCTACATTATCCGCCATGCTGCCAGATTTAAGGTCTTGAGTTGGCTGTGCAGGATCTGATTGTTCTGTTGGGACAGTAAGTGAGGAATTTGAGGTAATGTCCAGGCTGGGTATTGAGACAGGTTCCTTAGGACTGGGTACCAGTGCTGGCAGGGCCAGTCTGGAACAATCAGTATCATTTTTGGCTTCTCTTGTCTGACCTTTACGAGTACCTTGGGGAGGAGGGGCAGTGGAGGAAAGGCATATACTGTTAAGTTTTTCCAGCTGAAAAATAGAGCATCCACTTTCCATGCTTGCTTGTGATAAGTCCTTGTGTAGAATCTCTGTAGTTGGCAGTTGTGAGGGGAGGCAAATAGATCTAAGTCCGGGCATCCCCAGTTCCTAATTATCATGCTGAAGACTTGCGGATCCAATTTCGACTCGTGGGGATCCAAGAGATTTCTGCTTAGTTCGTCTGCCAGAGTATTTATCTTTCCTGGCAGGAATTGTGCCTGCAGATGTACTTGGTAAGTAAATGCTGTGTCCCACAAAGTCATGGCCAGTCTGCAAAGGGGGTAGGAATGAGTACCTCCCTGCTTGTTTATGTACCACATGACTGTGGTATTGTCCGTCTTTATCAGTAGTTGTCCCGGATGAAGTAGATCCTTGAAGGCTGTCAGGGCATTCTGAACAGCCAGCATCTCTTTTTGATTGATATGTAGATGCATTTGGCTTGTGGACCATGTGCCCTGAATACATCTTCCTGCCTTGTGGGCCCCCCAGGCATAATCTGATGCATCTGTTGTTAATGTCTGCCTGGCTGGGGGTAAAGTGAATGGCTGTCCCTTGCTCATAGGTTCATAGGTTCTTACTAGGCTATCTGCCCTAGGGCATTTATAAGCCTAGCCAGAGTGTGTTTGGCTTTCGCCACCCATTTTAAATTAATTTTGCTATGCCCTTTTTCGAGGTTAGTATACTGTGCCTCTGTCTAACAGTGACACAGAAGTGATACTCGGGGATACTCGGGGTAAACCTACGATCTCCCATCCACTCATCAAGATTCCTCTTGAAGAGAGTCAATGAGGGACTCTGCCTAACCTGGACTGGGATTTTATTCCAGAGTGAAGGGAGCCTCTGGGTTCTGAATCTGTCCCTCCAGCATGTCCTATTTATTTCAGTGCTGAGGTTCAAGTTTCTCGAGCGCGTAGCTCGATGGGATTTGGATTTTCTGAGGTGCAGCATGTCCATTAATTCCGGGTTGGACATGGCTTTATACTCAGGCACAGATTGCCTGTGAGCAGGCGGTATGCCACTGAGTAGAGCTGGAGTTTCTTTAACCGGGCAGCATATGGCATCTGTTTGAGCCCTTTGATCCTCTTGGTGAGGTACTTTTGGGGTCTTTCCAGTTGCTGCAGGTGTCTGGTAAGGTACATCCCAAAAGGGGCACTGTACTCAATTATGGGCCTGATGAGGGATGAGTAAAGAGGCACGATGACCTCCCCTGATCTAGATGTGAATCCCTTCATGATTAGGTGGGCTATATAAAATGTTTTTCTAACCACTTTGGCCACGTGGTTGTCAAATGAGAGATTGCTATCAACTTGGGTCCCCAGGTCCCTAATTACTTCTTCTGTACTTAATGGATTACCACCTATGTGGTAATTTGTGGGCACTTTGCTTTTGCCAAAGGGGATGACTATACACTTTTGGCGTTAGCTTGAGGCCATGGCTCTGGCACCAGTTGTCTGTTTCTATGAGGCCCTTTTGGAGGATGCTTGTGTCGGTTGGAGAGTCGATTATGGCGCCCAGTTTGCAGTCATCTGCGAACTTGGTCAGCCACAGTCCTTCCGTGTTGGCCTGTACCTCCGAGAAATATATACCGAACAAGAGAGGTCCCAGGACTGAGCCTTGTGGGATGCCACTTGTAACTGATTTGGAGTCTGACATGGCTCCAGCAATTCTAACTATGTGGGTTCTGTCCTTGAGCCAGTTTGCAACCCATCTAGTGACATAGGGGTTTATATTTAAGCTGGTGAGCTTATCTATAATGCCCGAGTGGGGTATTGTATCGAAGGCTTTTGCGAGGTCCAGGTAGGCTGTGTGGACCACCTTCCCCTCGTCAATGGACTTGGTGACTGTTTCAAATAAATCAACCAGGTTTAAGAGGCAGAATCTGCCCTTAACAAAGCCGAACTGGGTAGGATCCAGTGTCTGTAGGTCCCCAATATCTTTATTTATGAGGTCCATGATGATCCTTTCCATAGCTTTGCAGACCAAGCTAGTCAGGCTTATGAGGCGATAGTTTCCAGTATCCGTTGAGGCACCACCTTTGTGGAGAGGGACCACTGTTGCTGTACGCTACTCTTTGGGTACATATCCTGTAGTAAGGCTGAGACTGAACAGTAGTTTTATGTTTGGGTTTAGCTCTTCTTGGAGTTCACGTAGGATGCAGCCCGGGACACCGTCTGGTCCCATTGATGCTGTGTTTTTTGCTTTGGAGAGGGCAGCTCTTACCTGAGCATCTGAGATGTCAGGGGGGCAAGCACTCTGCTGGGATAGATATTTGCCCTTTTGGTGGGGGGGGGGGGGTTGTGCTGAACCTGTCAGCTAGGATGTTGGCAATGTCTGTGAGTTCGGTGTATTTTTTGTAATTTTGGACTAATTCTGAGCATATCTGGGAATTCCCACCCAGGTTCCTAACATAACTAAAGAAAGCCTTGTGATTATCCTTAGTGTCCTGTGCAATTTTTCTTTCGAAGTTTTTCACTGTGATTTTCAGGGCAGGGGGTGGAGTCAGGATGTGAATATCCAGTGAGATTAGTTTATGGTCTGATCTTACCAGTGAGGGATACACTTCTGGTCTGGAGCATAGAGTCCCCATGTTGGTGATGATCAGGTCCAGTATGTTTTCACCTCTTGTGGGAGTGGTAACAAGTTGTTCCATAGCATTTGAGTTTATAAATTTTAGGAACCTTTGGGCTAGGGTGTTGGAGCTAGAGTAATGCTCCCAGTCTATATTTGGGTAGCTGAAGTCGCCCAATATAATGGTGTTTAGAGAGACCGTCATACTTTCCAGTGTTCTCAGGAAGGCCGAGTGGGGTTCCTGGGTTTGGGAGGGTGGTCTGTAGCAGGCTATAAACTGGAAGACAGTTTTACCCACTGTTAGTTGCACATGGATAGTCTCTGATGCTTCGTGCTGTGCCACCAACCTGGAGGTGTGGGTATCTTTGACGAATATTGATACTCCCCCTCCTTTTGTGGTTCGGTCCAAGTTTTGGGGCCGAAAAGCATGGTATGAGGTATAACCTGGTAGTGCTGGGGTGCTCTCAGGAGCCTTGAACCAGGTTTCTGTTACTGCACAGATATCGATGTTCTCCATGCTAAGGAGTGTTTCGAAAAGGCATCTTGAGGTTTAGACTTCTGGCATTGAGTAGCATTACTCTTAGTTTCTTATCCCTTGTGATACCTATGGAGGTGGGTTTGTCTTTTGAGCCTTGCCTAAAAAAGGCACTATGGGGTAGCAAGAGCCTTTGCCAATATCCAAAAGCCCAGGGTGACAGGTGCAAGCCGTCCCTAGTGAAGCATCGTGGCTTGTCGAGCATGTCATCTCAGGCTGACAGGCATTGGATCCCCTTTGAATGACACCAATACTTAAGCCAATTGTTGAAATTGATCATCTTGTCTTCATATTGTGGCATCATTCTTGGTGAGGGTAAGATGCTACTCAAGGTCAGGGTCATACCGGCCTGGGCTACATGCTCAGAGAGCTCCTCTATGTCTCTTTTCATGTAGTCCAGGGAGGTACGTCTCAGGTCATTCACACCAGCATGGACAATGACTGAGTCATATTTGTACTTGCCTTGGAGTGACCTGAGTGCTTGTGTTATGTGGTGGATCTTAGTGCCCGACATGCAGCTCACCGTGACCTTCTCCTTGTTCAGCCTGGTGAGCGGGACGTCAGTGTGCCTGACGATAGAGTCACCTATTACAAGTGTATCAGGTGTGTTGTTTAGCCTTAAGGGCTGTGACTTTTCTGCACACTGGCTTTGTGAGCTATGTGTTGCACGTGTTTTGTTTTGGGGTAGCGGTTGCTTGGGTGTCTGCTTTGGAGGTCTCTGCTGCTTAGGCAGATTTTTATTTAGAGCCTCTGAGTATGTTTTTGTGTGTTTATGTGTTTGGTTTGCTGTCATGGTAGGTCTATGTGAGACTGGAATTGTAGTGAGTGTGGTTTCCTTCTCCTCCTGACTGGTTTCGCCAGTACTGAGTTGAGAGAGCTTAGCCTCCAGTATGGCTATATGGTTGCATCTCTCACATGTGTTGAAATTTGTTGGGAGGAGGAGAGGGTTGTCTGTGTACATGAGGCAGTTGTAACATTGCCTCAAGATTCCCAGATTCACCCACTGGACCGGAGAGGAGACTGACAACTGACCTTTGGACATGCTAGAATAGTATTGGGAATTCCTTTATAATTGAAAAAAAAGGGCCAATGGGGAACGGGGTACTCAAGGGGAGTTTGTGAGGGTGTAGTGCTTTTAATATTTTAGTGCTGACTTAGCCCACCATTGAAATTCCTGTTGCAGGCAGGGAATTAGGGTAATTATTGTTTCCAGGCTGTGGCAATGTTGAGTCCAAACACTTTTTAGATACCATTGAAGTTTCCTCATATGCAGTCTTGCATATGGAATTAGCAGAATGCAGGATGCCATGAAGCCCAAAGCAAGCAGAATTTTTCTTGCAGATAACTGGGCCTTTGTTGCCAACAGTTTGAAATAAGTAGTCAGTTGCCTTTGTTTGTCTGACATGAGATAAGCCATCTGGGCAGTTGTATTTAAGCTTGCACCCAGGAATATTATCTCTTGAGAGGGTAAAAGTTTTGATTTATTTTCGTTTATCGTGTGCCCTAGGCATGCTAGTAATCTTTTTACAAATGCCAGATGTTGTAGTAGAATGTCCTTGTTCTCTGCTTGAATGAGGCAGTCGTCCAAGTAAGGATATATTTGTATTCCTCTTTGTCTGCAAAAGGCAATTACAGGAGCCAGGCATTTTGTGAAGACCTTGGGCGCAGTAGATAAGCCAAAGGGCAGTGCAGAGAATTAGTGCATTGAGCCAGCTATGCATCTGAGGTATCTTCTGCATGACTGTCTGATTGGGACATGCAGGTATGCCTCTTTTAGGTCTAAAGTCACAAGGCCAAGTCTTCTTGCCCAGCATGGGCAGAAGCTGCTGCAGAGTCAACATTTTGAATTTTGGAATATCCAGATATGTGTTTAGAATAGATAGGTCCAGTACTGGTCTCCAGGCTTTGTCCTTTCTGGGCACCAAGAACAGTTTTGAGTAAAATCCTTGTCCCTGCTCTTGCTCTGGTACTTGCTGAATGGCCCTCATGTCCATGAGGGATGAAATTTGCTTTTGTGCCAATGCGCATTGATTTTTTGGCAGGTCTGGCAAACCGTGAGCCCTTGGCAGGGTATGAAAGCGAAACTTGTAACCTTGTGACACTATTTTCAAGGCCCATTTGTCCTGGGTTATTATGTGACAATTTCGATGAAAAAGTGCTAGTTTTCCCCCTAAAGGTGCTGCCAGAAGATAAGTGCTTGGCGCAGGCAGGGGGAAGTCATTGGGACTGTTTCCTGTAAGGCTGTGATTTGTCTTCTCCGCTTTTGGAGGTAGAAGCACCCCATTGTTTAGACCTGTATGTGCCTTGGGGCTGGGACCTGCCTCTAGGGCGTCTGTATCTGCTCCTTTGTGGCCTGTCTGACACTGGAAAGGAACAATTCTTTGTAGGCCAGTGTCTGCTAAATCTTGGTGGCTGTACCTGTAAGAAATCCTGGACTGTTTGCATAGATTTTGCTTTGTCCTCCATTTTCTTCAACACCTCCTCTGCTTTAACACCAAACAAGTTATCATGCTGTAATGGAGCATCTAATAATTTTGCTTTAACATGATCTGGCAGATTCTGTTCCTTTAACCAAGCATGCCTCCTGATGACAGAACCCGTAACAGCGGCCCTGCAGGAGGCCTCCAGAGAATCAAAACCACATTGCAAAGTATGCTTTTCAACTTGTTCAGCTGCATGCAATAAATCCTGCATTTCTTTGTTTTCTGCACATTCAGAATTTATCAACATTTTCTGTTTAAGCAGTGACATAATATATTGCTGATATTTAAGCATATGAAACTGACAATGTAAAGCCCTTATAGCCAAGGTAGCAGAAGTGTAAATCTTTTTCCCCCATCTGTCCATTGCCCTAGAATCCCTGTCAGAGGGGGTAGGGTTTTTTGCAGTGGAAGCCTTGACCCCTTTGGGACCCTGAGAGATAGTTTCTGGGTCAGCAGCAGGGTTTTTAAAAAGAAATTTATGTGAATCAGGAACCCTGTAGTATCTGTCTGGCTTAACAGGAGCTGGAGGCAAGGAGACAGGAGTCAGACTGTACTCTGAAAAAACATCATCTACAATGTCTAACACAGGAGGAATAGCAAGGGGCCTGTGCTGAGGCAGTAAAAGGAAGTCTCTGAGCCTTTTCTTAGATTCTGAATAATCTTGGCTCTCCCAATGAAAATGCTCCCTCATGGTATGCAGAGTTTCCCCAAAAGAATAATCCTCAGGAGGGAGGAGAGGCTGAAGGGATAGATTCTTCAGCATCAGAATCCTCATAGGGAGGAAGAGAGTATTCCTGATCAGAAGAGGAATCAGACGAAATGGAAACCTGATCTGAAGATTCATATTCTGTCTCTTGCCTAGGCCTCTTATCAAGAGGGGGATGGGAATCCCTGATCAAAGTAATTAGGTCTTCGGTCATTTTGAGCATCTGTTTTTTAGGCATAGAGGCCTGTCCATGGAGCTGCTGAACTTGTTTCTTTGTCTTTAAAGGTGCTTTAGTCTTTGCCTTTGAAGCTGAAGTTGTTTTTACATGTAATTGTGTTGGCCTGAAAACACCCTCAGAAGCCGATGCCTGCTCAGCGGCTCTGGACCCATCTGAGGGAATAGTTTCCGAGGTTCCAATACCTTGAGTTTCCAGCGGCCTAGTCGGCTCCATGTGGGAGTCGGTAGCGGCCTGCGGCTCTAAAGTAGCAGGCGGCAGGGGCTGCGAAAGTGCCTCACTGAGAACCGGCGACTAGCTTAGAAGAAGCCTCGTCATCAGTTTTGGACCTCGGATGCTTGTCCTTTTCTTTTTCCTTGCGTTTCTTGTGAACTGCGGTAGTCGGATGGCTATCCGACGACATTGTGTAATTAAATCTTCTGCCAAAATAGTGAAATGCAAAATCGTACCGACGCTTAACAGTGCGTTGGTTAAATCTAGCACAGAACCTACAATTAGCAACGTCGTGGTCAGGGCCTAGGCAAGGAATATAGTAGGAATGAAAGTCCTTATGAGGTATTTGCTTCCCACAAGAAATAGAATTATTAACTTTTTCTGACTTAGGTCTGGAACAATAAAAAAGTTTCCCCAATGGGGTACTTAGCTTTAAATGAAGACTTCGAATCTGAAATTCGAACACGAAAATCTCAGGAGTCGGCCGACCGGCACTTGCGAACTGCTTTTGCTTCTGGCACCGCACGGCAAGAAAGACGGAAGAAAATGGCGTCGGCTGCATCTTTTATACCCCTTGCGCACCGACGTCAGGGAGGAGGAGAAAGCAACCAACGCCGGACCTAGACTTTGGAATTCAGGCTGACTGCGGGTAGCCTGCCAGCAGGATAACCCAAATGTAATGACTGCAACAGTGTAAGGACTCCAGGGCAACAGGTCGGGCCCGGGACTCCATCTGCCCAGGGGGAGATAGAGCAGAGGCAGTCAGGGACTCCAACAGGGTAGAGCCAAAATGGCCTCTAGGGACCCCTGTCTCCTCCCCTGTGCAACAGAGAGCCTGGAGGTCCAAAACCAAGTGAATCAGATGAGGAAAAGCCAGAGAAGTAGGACAGGGAACTCTTGCCAGATGGGCAGAAGACGCAAGAAGCCCCAACTCAATCTGAGCCTTGAGAAAGGACCTCATCATCCTGTCCATACTGGTATGGAGCAAGCTCCTGAAGGACTTAGTTGAGGATGGATGCCTGGAGCCCACAGACCTCCCCTGCCGGTCTGGAGATAGACTCCTGTGCTTGGGAGCAGAAAGGGACTGCCCCAAGCCAGAACCCGATGGGGAGTCTTCAATAATAACTGTGGGATCCAACACCAATCCTGGATCCGACCACCTCGGATCCAAAGGCAAATGAGGATCTGAATGCTTGGATCTCACATGACTCAGATCCAAGGAAGCTGGATCTATGGCTGGTCAGGACCTGGCTTGATCTGAAGGGGAGGCTTTGGATCTGGGAGTGGATTCCCGTGACCTTGGATCTGAGGGCCTCGGAGCCGAAGACCTGGATCCAGAGGGGGAGTCACAGGGCCTGGGATCCGAGGACATCAGATCTGACTGGGCTGAGGGTGGAGTTGAATCTGAGGAACTGGGATCCGACAGCCTGGCATTCTTAGACAAAGAAGACCCAGGAAGAGAAGGGGCCTTCCTCTTATGATCAGAGGGTCCAGACTTGGCCGGGATCTTGGCCAACGGACCACCTTGGGCTAAACCCTTCAAGGGAAGTTTGTTTAGGTGCCCAGTCAGATCGGATGTCCTTGGATCCTTTTTTAAGAAGCAAGCTATGATCACTCATAAAATCCAAGGCCAGTTTCGAGAAAAAAATTGCACAGGACTCTAAAGAAAATCACAAGGCTTTCTTTAGTTATGTTAGGAACCTGGGTGGCAACTCCCAGATATGCTCAGAGTTGATCCAAAATGACAAAAAATACACTGAACCCACAGACATTGCCAACATCCTGGCAGACAGATTCAGTGCAAACATCTCCCCCCTCCCCCCCAAAAGGGCAAATAACTATCCCAGCAGAGTGCAGCCTCCCTAACATCTCAGATGCTCAGGTGAAAGCCGCCCTCTCCAAAGCAAAAAACACAGCATCAATGGGACCTGACGGTGTCCTGGGCTGCGTCCTACATGAACTCCAAGAAGAGCTAAACCCTCATGTAAAGCTGCTGTTCAATCTCAGCCTTACCACAGGATATGTACCCAAAGAATGGCGTACAGCGACAGTGGTCCGACTCCACAGAGGTGGTGCCTCTACGGACCCTGGAAACTATCGCCCCATAAGCCTGACTAGCCTGGTCTGCAAAGCTATGGAAAGGATCATCATGGAGCTCCTAAACAAAGACATTGGGGACCTACAGACACTGGATCCTACCCAATTCGGCTTTGTTAAGGACAGATCCTGCCTCTTGAACCTGGTCGACTTCTTTGAAACAGTCACCAAGGCCATCGATGAAGGGAAGGTAGTCCACACAGCCTACCTGGACCTCACAAAAGCCTTCGACAAAATACCCCACTCGGGCATCATAGATAAGCTCTCCAGCTTAAATATAAACCCCTATGTCATAAGATGGGTTGCAAACTGGCTCAAGGACAGAACCCACATGGTCAGAACTGTTGGAGCCATGTCAGACTCAAAACCAGTTACAAGTGGCGTCCCACAAGGCTCAGTCCTGGGACCTCTCTTGTTCGGTATATATTTTTCTGAGGTACAGGCTAACACATGAGGACTGTGGTTGACCAAGTTCGCAGACAACTGCAAATTTGGCGCCATAATTGACTCTCCAGCTGACACAAGCATCCTCCAAAAGGGTCTCACAGAGACGGATAATTGGTGCCAGAGCCATGGCCTAAAGCTAAACGCCAAAAAGTGTATAGTCATACCCTTTGCCAAAAACAAAGCGCCCACAAATTACCACATAGGTGGTAATCCATTAAGTACGGAAGAAGTAATTAGGGACCTGAGGACCCATGTTGATAGTAATCTCTCCTTTGACAACCACATTGCCAAAGTGGTTAGAAAAACCTTCTATATAGCCCACCTTATCATGAAAGGATTCACATCTAGATCAAGGGAGGTCATAGTGCCCCTTTATTCATCCCTCATAAGACCCATAATAGAATACAATGCCCCATTTGGGATGTACCTTACCAGACACCTGCAGCAACTAGAAAGACCCCAAAAGTACCTCACAAAGAGGATCAAGGGACTCAAACAGATGCCATATGCTGCTCGGTTAAAGAAACTCCAGCACTACTCAGTAGCATACCACTTACTTAGAGGCGATCTATGCCTGACGTATAAAGCCATGTCAAACCAGGACTTAATGGACATGCTCCACCTCAGAAAATCCAAATCCCTTAGAGCTACGCGCTCGAGGGACTTGAACCTCAGCACAGAAATAAATAGGACATGCTGGACAGACAGATTCATAACCCAGAGGCTCCCTTCGCTCTGGAATAGAATCCCAGTCCATGTTAGGCAGAGCCCCTCACTGTCTCTCTTCAAGAGGAATCATGACGAGTGGATGGGAGATCGTAGGTTTACCCTGGGGATTACTTCTGTGTCACTACTAGACAGAGGCACAGTAAACTAACATAAAAAAGGGCACAGTAAACTCAATTCAATGGGTGGCAATAGCCAAATACACTCTGGCTAGGCTTGTAAATGCCCTAGGGAAGATAGCCTAGTATGAACCTATGAACCAAAGCCCTGGGGTTGAATGTGGCACAAATGTCACATTCAACCTCCAGCTGGTCAGCACAGAAACAATAAAGGCACTCCTCATGCAAATTGGACATGGGTATCTTTCGACCACATGAGGAGCACCTTTTGAACCCAACAGGCTTGTCATACATGCTGGGTATGAGAAAACACCAAAGCCTAAGGGGTTCACTAACTTAGAAACCGGGAGGAAGGGCTTAGAGTCAAAACCATAAGAACCACCAACCATACTATAAAATACAACTATACAGTTATAACAGCTATAAAACTATCAAACTATAAGACTGGAAGAAAAAGGAGCAACAACAAAAAAAAAAGGGCATCAAAACACACAGCAGCAACAACTGAGCAAAACAGGAGGGGAGGGACTAAAAGCAACCAACAAACTAACACTAAACTCTAGAAAGGAAGAATTTGAAAAACATAATGCTATTTATCCCCACGGGAGACTCTAGCTAGAAATCTGCATCTGAAGTTGAGCATGGCAAACGAGATCTGAGGGGGTAGAGGGCAGCAAGGGATCATGGGAATGGGAGGAGCTCCAGCCTAGAAGCTGTCTGCAAAGTTGCCGGCTCGGGTCCGATGTTGAATCCTATGACCCGACAGTGAGGAATACTGACATGGATAACATCAGATCTGCCTGCTTTCTGGGTTGCCTAGTTTGCTGGGTCACCAAATGAATGGCTAGTATGCTGAGTACAGCTAATTCTTAGCTTGTTATGCTAACATCTATATTACAGCTTCAGGGCGGTATGAAAAAAAAAAAGAAAATAGGAATAAAGTTTGTCTTCATTAACTTCAGTACAACACAACGGTTTGTAAATGGCTGAATCAAATGAGAAAAAAAATAAGCACGAGAAAGTCTTGCACGCTTCAGAGCAAAAACTAAATCAATTGAGATAAATTTATCTGCAGGGACATTGAAAGTAGTAGTAGTAGTAAAAGTACCCTTTAAAGCTCGGAAATAAAAAAATATATAAAATCGCAATAGCAAAATAATATTTAAAATCATAAAAAAAACCTAAAATAAACCAATTTAAACTTTTAGCCATTTGTTACCAGTTCTTTTTTGGTCTCCAATTCTCTCTCCAGCTCTTTATAACTTTTATTTTGCTGTTGAGCTTCTTGTTTTAATGATTTATTCAGCTCATCCTGCTGTTCAAGTTCTTCAGCTACCATCATCTGCCTTTCTTTGAGGTCTTCAATCTCCTTCACTTTTTCTTCCATTTCCCTTTCTAATCTCTCAATTTCCTCTAAAAAAAAAAAAAACAATCGTCGTCTCACAAATGGAAATCAAAATTAAAATATTAAATTTCAGTTACAGGGAAATAACCACTTTGTGGGGGTACTGACTTTATGCACATTTCCCAAATAAATACTAGAATGAAAAAAAAGTGAAAAAGGAAGACTTTCTATTAACTTACAGCTAAAGTAAATATGTAGCTGAATAATCAGGACCACATTAAAGCCTACATTTAACAGAAGATTAAGACTTGCCATATGTTAATGTCTCCTATGAAATGCTTTTGCATATAACGGTACAAATCTTACGGGAATCTTGCTTTCAAAGGAGAGAAGAACAGGATTCCTAGCCAAATGATGCACACTTTAAATGGCAAACAGCAGCATACATCACAGCATGAAGAGACATACTTCACAACCTCAACAGATTTGCATTCTAAACTAATACCATCCACAGCACAATCACAAAATTATCTCCAAATAACATGAGATTTCAAAAGGATAAAAAAAAACTAAGGTTGCACAGTCTGCCATGACAACAGAGGGGAGTACCTACAGCGGCTGTCTATATTTCCACCTATTACGTACAGTACAAGTTTCTGCATTAGGACATATAAACAGGATAATTCCGTGAAATAATGGACTCAAAGATGGTGGTATGCCACAGGACACAATTAAAATTCCATATAAATTGAGCAGTTGTCAGTGTCAGTGTCACTTAGTATCATTAGCATAAAATGCTTGAGCAAAACAATATGCTGATCTGTACCTCAAATATGGTAGCTATCACAGTGGAAGTTATGCACATTGTAAATGATCTGTGAAAATTCTGTTCTGTTGAGTATTGTCAGGATAATGAGTCTGCAAGCAGCAAATACAACTTAAAAAAACAAACAAACAAAAAAAATAAAATAATACAATACCACCAAGACCACCGATCCAAGAAGTAAGCGAATTTAATGAAACATTTAGCGCCTAGGCTTACACAGCCTTCCAAGAGTAAAAACACTACAAAATACTGATTGCTTATATACAGCATATTGCACAAAACAATTAATAAATTAAGCATACAATTCAAATCACATACTTCCAATTACATTCTTTGTTGAGTCCCAAAGGCGCCAAAGTACCACACTTTAAAATCAGCCAAGTTTGTTTTTTAAAGACACACATTCATCTATGCTAACTTGCAATTTTTCCAAGACACAACCCCTAAGAGAATCAGGGTTAGAGTTGTGTGCTGTCAAAAAATGACTCCCAAGGGGACTCTCTAATTTTTTATTTTTTATGTCCCTAATATGTTCCTGCAACCGGACCCTAAAACTTCTGTAAGTTTCCCCTATGTAAAACTTCTTACATCCACATCTCAACACATACACTAACCCCTCCGTATTACAACTGTATTCATGCCTAGCTGTAAATTTGATGCCATTAATATAGGGAAAAGAGCTTACTACATATTGACAGATGGAACAACCATGACATGGAACAGTGCCTTTACTTATGCTTAAGCTCTGACTGACATTAACATGTGGTAAACAAAATTGGTTATGTACCAGAATGTCACACATTCCTAGCTCTTTTATATGCAATATTCACAAAATCAGGTAGTATAGAGTTCAAAATGTTATCCATTAGGAGCACAGGCCACAAGCAAAGTGTTTTTTTTAATAATGAGTCTGCAAGACTGGTCCTAAGGTACAGAGGGATGAAGCCCAGACTACAACCCAGGCAACCTGGGATTTGATGACTGGCAGGGCAGCTGGAGGGGTTGGGTATGAAAGGATAGGCTTATGCAGCCAAAAGAAGTGGACAGGTGAGATGACTCAAAGAGGCCTGACAGGCTTGTGCTGTTACAGTGGTATAAAGTACTGCTAAGCCAGGGAAGTTGCACATATGGAAGCAAGTATGCCTCTCTCAGACCATGAAGCCAATGTAGATCCAGAAATCATCAACAAGGGATGGGTAAGTTTGGTGAGGGTACTGCTACAGGAACATCAGGCTTACAACCACACCCTCTACTCTGGCTGATAGGGCTCCCTAGATGGGAACAAATGGGCTACAGTCCAGGGATGTTCGGGTTTCTTAACTTCTGTAAGAAATTAATGAGCTAAAGGGGAGTGACTGGGCAAGTCCCACAGTGAAGATAAAAAAAAAAAAGGCTGCATTTACTAAGCTAAACACAAGTCCATCATTTTTACAACTTAATGAGAAATCAAAATGCGCACCATAAAAAGTATCTTCTTTTAAAACCAAAAATAGAATTTGCTCTGGATGCAAAAATTATACATTCATCATGGTCTGAAAAAGTTGACTCCTTTCATGTTTCATTTCAAAATACTAGAAAAATGGACAGTTCATGTTAGATGGCTACATCTTTCAGATTAAATACATTCTCATAAAGTAGGTAGTTTTCAAGTCGTTTAACAAATATTTTCAGCACATTTCTCATAACTATACCTCATGACAAGTGATTATTTCATAGACTGAATGCTAAATCCTCCACTGGTTTGACAAAAAGTAATTCTAACAGAAACAAATGTACGTCACACCATTATGGAGATGCAACCACTTGATAAATATAAGAAAAAAACAAGTCAAGCCAAAGGATGTACTGCCTGCTTCTTATATAAAAATAAGTTATGTACTCACTACAATGTTCCATCTGTGTTGTCCATTTTCATTCTTCAACAAACGGGTTTGGATCCAACCCTCAGATCCAACTCGGCCACTTTTTACAGCTCGTAGATCATGGAAACTCTTAAGCTCTTCCCTTACCCATAATGTTCCAGTCCCCTATCATACCTCAAATCTTGTTTGCTGGTCTTACAGCTTTATAGAAATACAGAAAATACTGAGATGAGAAAATAACTGGAGCTCAAAGACAGGAACATTGGTTCCCTTATTATCTTCTCGTTGTTCCAGAAGTCACAAACCAAATGCTAGTGTGTTGGGGGGGGTTGAGGAAGAATGAAAATGGACAACACAGATGGAACGTTATATCGGGTACATAACTTCTTTATCTGATGTTGCCAATTTTCATTCATTCCTCAACAACTGGGGCAGAGTCCCCAGCTACCTAAATCCTGGTAGGACTCTAAGGAAGGATATTCCTGAGCACTGTTGAGCTGAATGCTGCTCTTCTCCTTTGAGACCAGATCTAATCTGTAGTGAGTAATAAAGGTATTAGGATTAGCCCAAGTAGCGGCTGAATAGGTTCTCAAAATTTCTGACAAAGACAAACCCAATTTGTTATAGACAAAGGAAATGTAATCAGTTAACCATTTGGCTAAAGTTACTTTTGTGACTGGCTTGCCCAATTTCAATTCCACAAAAGAAACATAATTTATCTGTTTTTCTAAAATTCTGTGTTCTATGCAAATAGAAATGTAACTGTCTGTGAACATCCAACAAATGTAACATGCATTTTCCTTTCATCGTGAAATCTTGAAAGAAAAAGTACAGTTTTGTACCTACCATAAATGTAGATGTTAGAGTGTCTTCACTGCTGCAGTCATTACACTAGGGTTATCCTGCCATCAGGCGGTCCCGCGGTCGGCCAGAGTTCCAAAGTCTTGGTCCGGCGTCGGTTGCTGTCGCTTCTTCCCTGATGTCAGTGCGCCAGGGGTATACAAGATGCAGCCGACGCCATTTTCTTCAATTTTTCTTGCCCCAGATGTCAGGTGCCCCCAAAAGGATAGGCAATACATATTGCTTACAAAACATGCATAAGGTAAAAACATAACCTTTAGTAGCCAGAAAAAACACCACATAAAAAATATAGTGTAGAAAGATATAGATAAGACCCAGCTAAGAAAGCGGGGAAGGTGGGTGGGTAACCAGGACTGCAGCAGTGAAGACACTCGAACATCTACATTTATGGTAGATACAAAACTGTACTATGTTCATTGTGTTTCACTGCTGCAGTCATTACACTTGGGAAGAATCTCAAAGCTGAGTCAGGGTGGCTGGTTCTAGAGAGGATTTGGTGTGGCTATGAGGCCCTGCAACACTGCAGTGGCAAAGCCAGCTCTGGATCTGGAATAAAGAGGCAAGTGGTAATGCTTGGTAAAGGTGTGCACTGAACCATAAGTTGCAGCTTCCAAAATGTTCTTGGTAGGTACTCCTCTAAGATAGGCAGTAGAAGTTGCAGTTGCCCTGGTGGAATGTGGTCTAATGTTAGATGGTACAGGCTTCCCATGCTGTGTGTAGCAGAACCGGATACAGTGTCCTATCCACTTTGAAATGGTCTGCTTTGAAATAACCTTTCCCTGTGATCTTGCAGCATAGGATACAAACAATTGCTCAGTTTTCCTGAAAGCTTTTGTTTTGACCAAGTAGAAGCGTAATTGCCTGTGTATGTCCAAGGAATGTAGAATTCTCTCCCCTTTATTCTGGGGGGTTGGATAAAATGTTGGCAAGTGAATAGTTTGGTTGAGGGCCACACTGGATACCACCTTAGGCATAAATGAAGGGTTTGTTCTTAAGGAAACCCTGCCTTGGTGAAAAATGATGAAGGGCTCCACTGCCATTAGTGCCTGTAGTTCTGAGGCTCTTCGTGCTGAGGTTATTGCCAGTAGCAGGGCAGTTTTCCATGATATATATTTTATTTCTGCTGCATTGGCTGGCTCAAAAGGAGGTAAAGTGAGCTTTTCCAAGACAAAACTGAGGTCCCAAGTAGGTGTTGGTGCTCTCCGGGGCGGTCTTATGTTTTTTGCCCCTCTGAGGTACTGCTTTAGTAATGGATGAGAGAAAATAGGAGGATCTGTGTTGTAATGAGCTGAGATGGCAGAAGCGTGGATCTTAATGGATGAGAAGGATAGTCCTTTGTCCAGCATCTCAGTTAAGTATTGTAGTATCTGAGGTATGTTAGGGACAAGAGGGTCAAGGCTTTGAGCCTGGTTCCAGGCACAGAATCTCTTCCACTTTTCTGAATACGATTTCCTGGTGCTAGGCCTTCTGGCCTCCAAAATGACATCCATAACAGCTTTTGAGAGAGGTGTTGCCTGTTTGGCTAATGAATCTGCCATGCAGCCAGGGATAAGGTTTTGAGCTGACTGTGTAGGATCTGATTATTTTGTTGAGTCAGAAGGTGTGGAATTTGAGGCAAAATCCAAGGTGGGCCTTGAGCTAAGTTCTTTAAGATTGGGTACCAATGTTGGCATGGCCAGTCTGGAGCAATCAGAATCATCTGTGGTTTTTCTCGTCTGGCTTTTAGGAGAACCTTCGAAAGGAGAGGCAGAGGAGGGAAAGCATAAACGTGTAGGCTTTTCCAGCTGAACGAAAGAGCATCCACTTTCCATGCTTGTGTGTGATAAGTCCTTGTGCAGAATTTTTGTAGTTGGCAGTTCAGTGGGGAGGCAAAGAGATCTATGTCCGGGCACCCCCATTTTTGTATTATCATGCTGAAAACTTGTGGATTTAATTTCCACTCGTGAGGATCCATGATGTTTCTGCTTAGGTCGTCTGCCAGAGTATTTTTCTTTCCTGGCAGGAATTGTGCTTGCAGATGAACTTGATAAGTTAGAGCTGTGTTCCACAAGGTCATGGCTTGTCTGCATAGGGGGTAAGAATGAGTGCCCCCTTGCTTGTTTATGTACCACATTACTGTGGTGTTGTCCGTCTTTAATAATAATTGTCCTGGATGCAAAAGGTCCTTGAAAGCTGTTAGGGCATTTTGTACAGCCAACATCTCTTTTTGATTGATGTGTAGATGCATTTGGTCTGTGGTCCATTTGCCCTGAATACATTTTCCTGCCATGTATGCTCCCCAGGCGTAATCCAAGCATCTGTTGTTAAAGTCTGCCTGGCTGTGGGTAGTGTGAAAGGCTGACCCTTGTTGAGGTGACATGCCTGTGCCCACCATCGAAACTCCTGTTGCAGGCAGGAAATTAGTGGTATTACCGTTTCCAAGCTGTGAGAGTGTTGATTCCAAACACTTTTTAGGTACCATTGTAATTTCCTCATATGCAGTCTGGCATATGGAATTAGAAGTATGCAGGATGCCATGAATCCGACTTTGTTGCCATCAATTGAAAATACTGAGTCAGTTGTCCTTGTTTGTCTGGCATGAGATAAGCCATCTGGGCCGTTGTATTTAAGCTGACACATAGGAATATTATCTCTTGTGAGTGCACTAGTTTTGACTTCTTTTCATTTACTATGTACCCTAGGCAACTTAATAACTTTTTTACAAATGCCAGATGCTTTAGAAGAATGTCCTTGCTCTCTGCTTGAATCAGGCAGTCGTCCAGGTATGCATAAATTTGAATTCCTTTTTGTCTGCAAAATGCAATTACTGGTGCCAGGCACTTTGTGAAGACCCTGGGCATAGTAGATAAGCAAAGGGCAGTGCAGAGAATTGGCAGTGCATTGAACCAGCTATGAATCTGAGGTATTGTCTGCAATTTTGTCTGATAGGGACATGCAAGTATGCCTCTTTGAGGTCCAAAGTAACAAGCCAAGCTTTCTTGCCCAACATGGGAAGGAGCTGCTGTAGTGTCAACATTTTGAATTTCGGAACATCCAGGTAAGTATTTACAGTGGAAAGGTCTAGAATGGGTCGCCAGGCTTTGTCCTTTCTGGGGACCAGGAAGAGTCTTGAGTAAAAACCTTGTCCTTGTTCCTGCTGTGGTACTTTTTGAATAGCTCTCATGTCCATGAGGGCTGTCATTTGTTTTTGTGCCTCTGCCCATTGATTTTGTGGCAGGTCTGGCATTCCTTTTAGCCTTGGTAAAGTGTGAAAGTGGAACCTGTAACCTTGAGACACAATATTCAGCACCCATTTTTCCTGGGTGATTGCTTGCCAGTTTTGTGAAAAAAGTGCTAGTTTCCCCCCTAAGGGAGCTGCCAACCGGGAAGAGTTTGCCATTGGAAAGGGAAAGTCATTGAGATTGTTTCCTGTAAGGTTGTGACTTGTCCTCACCTCCTTTTGGTGTTGAAGCACCCCACTGTCATGGTCTGCAAGATCCTTGGGGCTGAGATCTGCCTCTTGGGTGTCTGTATCTGCCTCTTTGTGGCCTGTCTGACACTGGAAAGGACCAATTTTTAGTAGGTCAATTTCTGTTAAATCTTGGGTGGCTGTACCTTGAAGAAATCCTTTACTGTTTTCATAGATTTTGCCTTATCCTCCATTTTCTTTAATACCTCCTCTGCTTTAACACCAAATAAAATATCTTGCTGTAAAGGAGCATCTAATAATTTTGCCTTAACATGATCTGGTAAGGTTTGTTCCTTTAACCACGCATGCCTTCGAATCACAAATCCTGTAACTGCTGCTCTACAAGAAGCTTCTAACGAATCAAAACCACATTGCAAAGTATGTTTACCTACTTGACCAGCTGCATGCAATAAATCCTGCATTTCCTTAAAATCAGGTTGTTCTGCACTTGTACTCATTTGCTGTTTTAACTGAGACAGTAAATATTGTTGATATTTAAGCATGTGAAACTGGCAGTTTAAAGCTCTCACTGCTAATGTTGCTGAGGTGTAAACTTTCTTCCCCATCTGTCTAATGCTCTGGAATCCCTGTCCGAGGGAACTGGATTTTTAGCTGTGGAGGCCTTTACCCCTTTGGGACCCTGGGAAATAGTTTCTGGGTCAGCAGCAGGGTTTCTATAAAAAATGTGTGCGAGTCAGTGACTCTGTAGTACCTGTCTGGCTTGACTAGAGCAGGGGGTAATGAATCTGGATTTAAACTGGATTCAGAGAACACATCGTCCACAATATCCAACACTGACAGAATAGCAAGGGGCCTGTGCTGAGGCAATAAAAGAAAATCTCTGAGCCTTTTCTTGGACTCTTGAGCAATCCTGGTCCTCCCAGTGGAAATGCTCCCTCATGGTGTGTAAAGTTTCCCCAAAAGAATAATCCTCAGGAGGAGAGGCTGAAGGGATAGATTCTTCAGCATCAGAGTCCTCATAGGGGGGTAAGGAATATCCCTGGTCTGAAGACGAGTCAGAATATATAGAAATCTGGTTAGAGGAATCATAGTCTGTATCCTGCCTAGGCCTTTTATCAGGAGTGGGATGGGTACCCCTAATCAGAGTAATTAAGTCTTCGGCCATTTTGAGCATCTGCTTTTTAGGCATGGAGGCCTGTCCAGGTGAATGCTGTACTTGCTTCTTTGTCTTTAATGTTGCTTTAGACTTGGCTGTAGATGCAATGGTAAGCTGTGAAGGTCTGAAAACACCCTCAGAAGACTAAGCCTGCTCAGTGGTTCCGGACCCATCTGAAGGGTTAGTCTCCGTTGGCCCAACACCTTGAGTATCCAGAGGCCTAGGCAACTCCACGTGGGAGTCAGTCGGGGCCTGTGGCTCTGAGGTAGTGGGTGTCAGGGGCTGCGAAAGCGCCTCACTGAGAACTGGCGAACCAGCGACTGGCCTAGAAGAGGCTTCATCGTCAGTTTTGGGCCTCGGATGCCTGTCCTTATCTTTGCGTTTTTGTGACTTCCGGTCGTTGGTTGCTCCGACGGCATGGTATAATTAAACCTTCGGCCAAAATAATGGTGTGCAAAATCAAACAGACGTTTAATAGTGTGTTTGTTAAATCTAGCACAAAACCGACAACTAGTGATGTTGTGATCTGGGCCTAGGCATGGAATAAAGTAAGAATGAAAATCCTTATGAGGTATTTGCTTCCCACAAGAAATACAATTATTTACTTTTACTGATATCGGTCTGAGGCAAGAAAAAGTTCCCCAATGGGGTACTTAGCTTTATTGAAGACTTCGGATCTGAAATCGAATTTGAAATCTCAGGAGTCGGCCGACCGGCACTTGTGAACTGCTTTTGCTTTGGGCACCGTGCGGCAAGAAAGACTGAAGAATATGGCGTCGGCTGCATCTTATATACCCTTGGCGCACTGACGTCAGGGAAGAAGCGACAGCAACCGACGCCGGACCAAGACTTTGGAACTCTGGCCGACTGCGGGACCGCCTGACAGCAGGATAACCCTAGTGTAATGACTGCAACAGTGAAACACGACGAACATCTGGAAGATTAATTGAATGATGCTGGATTTTCGCAAATCCTTAGGAAGAAAGGATAGGTTGGTTCATTGTGCTACCCTAGCTCTATGGAAAATTAAATAAGGAAGCTTAGAAGACAAGGCTTGAAGTTCAGAGACTTTTCGAGCAGAGGTAATAGCAATCAAAAAAAGAAGGTGTATATGCACCATAACATTCCATCTGCGTTGTCCATTTTCATTCATCCTCAGCTGTTGGGTTCAAATCTAACTCGGCCGTTACTATTGCTCGTGACTACCTCTCAAGCTCCTCCCTTACCCACAACGCACCAACACCTAACATATCTCAGATATAGTTTGCTATCTTATAAAAAGTAGAAAGAGATACAATACAAAATTTTAACAGAATAAGCCATCTCTGGAGCTCAACAAGAAGGACAGTGGCGTCCTTATAAAGTCTCGATCTTCCAGAAATAATCTGTGAGCAAGGTTGAGGGCTGGTAGTGGGAAATATTTTCTATATGTTTATGCAACTTGTTTTGCAGTGTAAAAGAATTTCTTTCATGTGATATTTCAATATGATATGTAACTTATCAATGTGAAGAATTTCTATATGTTTATGTAACTTGCAAATCTTCACAACTTAACAATGTAAAAACTATTATGTAACTAGTTATGTGGAGCTTTTCTCCCCGGGCCTCCACTGAAAATGGGCTCTCAAGCCCAGTGGACCTCCCCGGTCACCAAGCTGGAATAAATAAATAAAATAAAATAAATAAAAAATAAATAAAGTTGAGGAAGAATGAAAATGAACAACAAACATGGAACATTATGGCAAGTGCATAACTTCTTTATCTGATATTGTCAATTTTCATTCTATCCTCAACTGTTGGGACAGAGTTCCTAGCTACCTAAATTCTCGGGTGGACACTAAGGAAAGGCTGCTCTTTCCCTCGAGACCAGATCTAGTTTGTAATGAGTAATAAAGGTATAAAAATTAGCCCAGGGCCCTATATAGAAACACTGAAGAAGTTGCTTGTTGTAGACAAATGATATACAGTCCGTAAGCCATCTGGCTAGAGTTACCTTTGCAACTGGTTTGCCCAATTTAGAATCTGCAAAGGACACAAAAATTAATCTGCCTTTCTAAAATCTTTCATGTCTGTGGACATCCAATAAATGCAACATATAGTCACCCTTGTTTGCAAATTTAGGAAAGAAAACTGGCAGTTTAATGGACTGGTTAATGTTGGATTCTGACACCACTACCTTAGGAAGGAAAGGAGCACTGGTAAGTAATGTAACTCTATCCTTATGAAAAATCAAGTAGGAAGTTTACAGGACGAAGCTTGAAGTTCTGAAATTCTCCTAGCCAAGGTAATAGCCACTAGAAAGAGTTTTCCAAGTCAGATGTTTAAGATCACATTTAGCTGCTGGGTCAAAGGGAGACTGGAGTAAGGATGGAACCAACAGCAACAAATGATAAACCCACAGTAATCCAGTCCAATGGGTCACAGTAAGAATGGATTAAGGCCTGCAGTTATCAAATTTATTTATTTATTTGTTTATTGTCATTTGTTAATTAGGTTAGTCCAACTGAGCCAGGGGCCCATTTTCAGTGGAGACCCAAGGAGAAAAGCTCCATATACAAGTAACAATATCACAGAAGTAGCTAGGTTTACATTGATATAGTTTCAAGTAGTTATACATTGAAGGGTTGAAAATGCATTTTTACTAAGTTTTGTTCAAGATGCAGAAAAAAAAATCAGGTACATAACATCAAATAAGTTCAATATGCCAAAATATATACAGGTAAACAGCTGGAAACTCCATGTTTAGCAGTATTTACAAGAAGTGGGGAGCAGGGTAAAGAAAGTAAGGGAAGCATTAGAGAGACAAGTAGAAAAATAAGACATATGCTTAAAGTGAGGAAGAAGAAATTAGGAACAGAGCAGTATAATATCAGGTAGACGTTTGACATGGACAGAACCAGGTATTTAGTAGATAGTTTTTACGCTTGTGCTTAAATTGGGCTTTATGAGTGATACTTCTTATATTAAGGGGAAGGATATTCCAGGAATGGGCGAGAGAGAATTTATAGAGGGACTTGTCTATATTTTTAGCAGGTTTGTAGATGTCAAGAAGAGGTTTGTCAGATGTGCGAAGCTGATGTTTGGGGTTATAGGGTGATACGATGCTCGAGATGGAGGGGCAGGAAGTGGGGTTATACAGTATGGAATGTGTAGCTGTGGAAGAAGTTGTTTCTGAAATTCAGGCCATAATAAAGACTTAAGAGTGAGACAGTGGTGGGATTTATATGGTAGACTGGAGGCAAATCTAGCTATTTTTGTGGTAGGTTTGTTCCAATTTAGAGAGGAGAGATGGCTAAAGGTTTGTAAGGACTGGGGCTGCATATAGAAGACAGGGTAAGAGAAGTGATGTAGCAAGAGACAGTTTAGTGGAGGGAAACAGTATTTTGTGATTATGGTACAAAAGTCCACGTTTCTGATTAGTTTTTTCAATACATTGGTTGATGTGAATGTCAAATTTTAGTTCGGCATCAATAATTACACAAAGTAATTTAGTAAAGGGTTCAGGTGTGATGATAGTATTGTTGACCAATATCACAATAGTAAAACACATAAAAGCAAATAATCTAACAAAAATGTCACAGGATACCTTCTCCTTGAAAAGAACCTGACACCAGGCAGGTTAAGGTTATAAGCGCTTTCGTTCCCTTTATCCACTCTCAGTACAAACAGAACTTCATCAGATACAAAACCTTACACACTTCCCCCATTTTTTTTATATACAATTCAATTAATTAATCACAACCAATTAACTTAAATTAATTAATTAGTTAAGTATGTTCTCAAGTTAAAAACACATTAATATGTTCTTTCTTTAAAATATATAGCTATGTATAATACATGAATAGTTCTCCTATAAAAAACACATATATAATAAACATTTCATCTGTTAAGAAAATATATTTATAAATAACAATACACCAGCCACTGGGGATGCACAAGCTAGTGCATTTCTTTGTGCTGGTCCCAAGCCCGGATAAATGGGGAGGGTTGCATCAGGAAAGGCATCTGGCATAAAACTTCGCCAAATAATTCATGCAGACACCAGTAAATATTTCCATACCGGATTGGTTGAGGCCTGGGTTATCAATGACCACCACCAGTACTGTTAGCCAACAGGGTGTTGTGGAAATTGGGCTACTGTTGGCCGAAGGCAGGAAGAGAGGAGAAAGGCTAGGACTGTGGTAGTGAGGGTACGAACTTTGAATGTTGGCAGTATGACTGGCATAGGGAGAGAGCTAGCTGACATGATGGACAGAAGGAAGGTTGGTATATTGTGTGTGTAACAGACCAGATGGAAAGGGAGTAAGGCTAGGTGCATCAGAGGTGGGTTCAAATTGTTTCATCATGGTGTGGATGGGAGGAGAAGTGGCGTAGGAGTTATCCTGAAGGAACAGTATGCTAAGAGTGTTTTGGAGGTGAAAAGAGTGTCGGATAGAGTGATGTTTATGAAATTGATGGTGTAATGATGACTGTTGTTAGTGCATATGCTCCACAAGTTGGGTGTGCGATGGATGAGAAAGAAAAATTTTGGAGTGAGTTGGATGAAGTGGTGATGACCGTACCCAAGGGTGACAGAGTGGTGATTGGAGCGGATTCCAATGGGCATGCTGGTGAAGGGAACAGAGGGGCTGAGGAAGTGATTGGTAGGTATGGTGTTAAACAAAGGAATGCAGAAGGTCAGATGGTAGTGGATTTTGCGAAAAGGATGGACAAGGCTGTGGTGAATATGTATTTTAACAAGAGGGAGGAGCATAGGGTGACATACAAGAGTGGAGGAAGATACACACAGATGGATTATATCTTATGTAGGAGGGTCAGTTTGAAGGAGATTGGAGACTGTAAAGTGGTGACCAGGGAAAGCGTAGTTAGGCAGCAAAGGATGGTGGTTTGTAGGATGACGTTAATGATCAAGAAGAGGAGTGTAAGGGCAGCACCAAGGATCAAATGGTGGAAATTGAAAAAGGGTAATTGTGAGGTGGAGTTCAGGGATGAGTTAAGACAGGCACTAGGTGGCTGTGAAGAGTTACCAAATAGCTGGGTAACTACAGCAGAGCTAGTAAGGGAGACAGCTAGAAAGGTGCTTGGTATGACATCTGGACAGAGGAAGGACGACAAGGAGACATGGTGGTGAAATGAGGAAGTACAGGAGAGTATACAGAGAAAGAGGTTAGCAAAGAAGAAGTGGGACTGTCAGAGAGATGAAGAAAGTAGACAGGAGTATAAGGAGATGAGGTGCATGGCAAAGAGAGAGGTGGCGAAGGCTAAGGATAAAGCATATTAAGAGTTGTATGAAAAGTTGGACACTAAGGAGGGAGAAAAGGACCTGTACCGATTGGCTAGACTGAGGGACCGAGCTAGGAAAGATGCGCAGCAGGTAAAGGTGATAAAGGATAATGAGGGAAACATACTCACAAGCAGGGAGAGTGTGTTGAGGAGATGGAAAGAGTACTTTGAGGGGTTGATGAATTAAGAGAATGAGAGGGAGAGAAGGTTGGATGATGTGGGGATAGTGAATAGAAGTACAATGGATTAGCAAGAAGGAAGTAAGAATAGCTATGAAGAGGATGAATAATGGAAAGGCTGTTAGTCCAGATGACATACCTGTGGAAGCATGGAGGTGTTTAGGTGAAATGGCAGTGGAGTTTTTAACCAGATTGTTTAATGAAATCTTGGAAAGTGACAGGATGCCTGAGGAATGGAGAAAAAGTGTTTTGGTACTGATTTTTAAGAATTTGGGTGATGTGCAGAGCTGTAGTAACAACAGAGGTATTAAATTTATCAGTCACAGCATGAAGTTATGGGAAAGAGTAGTGGAAGCTAGGTTAAGAAGGGAAGTGATGATTAGTGATCAGCAGTATGGTTTCATGCCAGGAAAGAGCACTACAGATGCGATGTTTGCTCTGAGAGTGTTGATGGAGAAGTACAGAGAAGGTCAGAAGGAGTTGCATTTTGTTTTTGTAGATTTAGAGAAAGCATATGACAGGGTGCCTAGAGAGGAGTTGTGGTATTGTATGAGGAAGTCAGGAGTGTCAGAGAAGTATGTAAGAGTGGTACAGGATATGTACGAGGGTAGTGTGACAGCGGTGAGGTCTGCGGTGGGAGTGACGGATGCGTTTAAGGTGGAGGTGGGGTTACATCAAGGATCAGCTCTGAGCCCTTTCTTATTTGCAATGGTGATGGACAGGTTGACAAACGAGATCAGACAGGAGTCCCCGTGGACTATGATGTTTGCAGATGACATTGTGATTTGTAGTGAGAGTAGGGAACAGGTGGAGGAGACCCTGGAGAGATGAAGATATGCTCTAGAGAGAAGAGGAATGAAGGTCAACAGGACTAAGACAGAATATATGTGTGTGAATGAGAGGGAGGATAGAGGAATGGTGAGGATGCAAGGAGTAGAGGTGTCGAAGAAGGATGAGTTTAAATACTTGGGATCAATAGTTCAGAGGAACGGTGAGTGTGGAAGAGAGGTGAAGAAGAGAGTACAGGCAGGATGGAGTGGGTGAAGAAGAGTGTCAGGAGTGATTTGTGACAGACGAGTACCAGTAAGAGTGAAAGGGTAGGTCTGCAAGAGGGTAGTGAGACCAGCTATGTTACATGGGTTGGAGACAGTGGCACTGACAAAAAGGCAGGAGTTTGAGCTGGATGTGGCAGAGTTAAAGATGTTAAGATTTGCACTGGATGTGACAAGGGTGGACAGGATTAGGAATAACAATATTAGAGGGTCAGCCCAGGTTGGAAAGTTTGGAGACAAAGCCAGAGAGGCAAGATTATGTTGGTTTGGACATGTGCTGAGGAGGGATGCTGAGTATATTGGGAAAAATATGCTAAGGATGAAGCTACCAGGTAACAGGAAAAGAGGAAGGCCTAAGATAAGGTTTATGGATGTGGTGAGAGAGGACATACAGGTGGTTGGTGTGACAGAGCAAGATGCAGAGGACAGGAAGAAATGGAAACAGATGATCCGCTGTGGCAACCCCTAACGGGAACAGCCGAAAGAATATGATGATGACATTAAATATTACATTAATTGCTTCTATATTCAACCACTTACACCATTTTTATCTAATCTCATCTGCCTTTAAATGAAGCAAGCTCCTTAGTGAAATCCTGTCTTTGACACCAGGAAAAACTGTGGCATTCAACAAAACCTGCCAGTGTGTTTCCCTATATTCTAAAAAAACAGGGACAATTACCCCCCTTCTCCTGTATACCTACCTTTTCCAATACACAGAAGAGGATTTTTTAAAAATCCTTACAGTTTATGCTGTGTCATAAATGTGTTGGTAAATTCGCTTTTTTAACTTGTTTTCCATTTTCCAATATAATATGCACAGCATGACTGGCACAAGGCCACGTAAACAACTCCTTTTGTATTACAATTATAATTCCCTGTCACTGGAATGATTCCATTGTGACCCTCTATCACTATTATTCCTGCATTCATAGATGTACCTACATTCCCTGCAGCCACTGCATTCCCTCATATTACCTAATGGAATCCTATCTTTGTCTTTCTTCCTTTCAAATAGGTTCTTAATGTTGGGTTCTCTTCTATAAACTATTTTTGGTTTATTACCCAGTTTTTCAGTTAATCCATATGCCCCAAAAACACAATTCCAGTTATTTTCCACCATTTTATGGACCTCTACAATATCCTCATTATATGTTAGCAAACAGCAAATAGTTAACTCTTCTGTCTTCTTAACATTCAACACTCTCTCAGTTTTTTTCAATAATGGGGATAAAAATCTTCTCTCCTGCTTGATACATAACTCTCCTATCCCTCTAGGACACTAGTTGGGTAACCTCTTATTCCCAGCATAGTCTTTAACTCTACCATTTGTTCTTTAAACCTATTGTCATCTGTTGTTAATCTTGATATTCTAATCATTTGGCCCTTTACCAAACTTCTTTTTTGCCAAAAGGGGTGGTCACTCTCAAAGTGCAGATAACTATTCAAGTGGCTAGGCTTCCTATATATACATGATTCATAACATCCATCCCTTCTATTTTTGTATAGGTGGATGCCCAGATAATTAACGGATTCTTTTTCAATTTTACTGGTAAAGCTCAAAAAATCAGTAGTGGCACTGATATAGTTCAAAAAATCATCTGCCTCATCAAGCCCCCCTTCCCATAATATTAGAATTTCGTCCAAAAATCTATAATATCTAAAGATATTTTTCCTGAACATTGAATTTAACACAAATCTGGTTTCCCAATACCTAAGAACGATATTAGCAAATATTGGGGCTACTGCTGCACCCATTGTTACCCCTCGGGTTTGCTTTAAATGTTCCCCCTGAAACCATACAAAATTATTTTTCAGAACCAATTCCATGAGGGTAGCTAAGCCATACACCTTTATCCCTTGAAAATCTAGTTCCTTCCCTTAGTGCTTCCTGGAAATATTCCATTATTTCTTCATGTGGGATATAAAGAAAAAAGGTCCTTAATATCAATAATCAAGAAAATAACTTCTTCCTTTAACTCATTCTTTGCCATGCACTGTAATAAATGCCAAGAGTCCTTCAAGACATGTTTTTTATCCTCAAAAAATCCTTTTAAATGGAAATCTAACATTTTTGCTAAAGGTTCTGTTTTACTCCCAGCTCCTGCCACTATGGGTCTCATCGGTGGATCCCCTAATGATTTATGAATTTTGGGGATCCCAAAGAAGGCTAAGGCTAAGGCTACAGGATTGTTCACCTTTAAGTATCTCACCTAATCTTCACTGAGGGTAGTGAATCAAGGAAATCAAGCAAGGAAGAGAGTAGGCAAATAATAGTGGGTGTATTTTCTGCTAAGATGGTGGAAAGAGATATATATGAGTAATGTTTTTATAGTAAAGAGGTTGGAGAAGGAGACTGGAAATAGGTTTGGGGAGATGAGAAATGTGTGGGCGTTGATGATTGAGTGGTAGCTGTGAGAGATGGTGGGTGTTACTGCTGGAAAATGCAGAGATTTATGGTAAGATGTAGAAAGTGATAGTATGAGGAGGAAGGGATAGTGAGGTAAGGGGTGACATTATGAGGGAATAATATGTTTTCTTTTAAAGTATTGTAGAGAATAGAATATACTTTAGAAGAGAATAAGGGTGGACAGACAGTGGGGAGGCTTTAAAAGGGGAGAAATATGTGACATTCAGAGAAAGACAGAGGCAAAAAGTGGCAAGAGGGATAGTATAATAAGTTAGAACTTTGAGAGAGATAGAAGGAAGGGAAATTGGAAGGGGAAATGAAGTTGGCGATGTGGGAGGGAAGAGGTAGGTTGGAGGGCTGTTAGGTGGGTATGGGTTATTGGTTAATTAGCAGAGGGGAAGGAGTGCTGAGAGTATAAACTAAATGAGTAACGGAGCGGTTTAACCTGGCTAAGAGAATCACAAGGAAAAAATAATCTATGAGGGTATGCCAGTGTGCAGGTAAGTCAGAGGGACAGAGTTCCGAGTTAAAAAGGAACAGGTAGAGGTGTTTATAGCTGAATAACTGAGTAGAGGGTACCTGTACCAACAACTGTACCAAATCCTATGGTGGAGTATGGTCTTTACATGGAGGTTTCAGAAGGCACCTCTCATTACGGCTTTACAAAGCTTAGATGAAGCCAGGGAAGAATTCTTAAATCCAATATGAAAATTAGAGATTGCTGCTAAATGAACTCTTTTATCACTGAGGATCTAGCTCCCTCATTAAAAATTGTTGCCAAAAATTGAATAACACTTTGTACAGGAGCTGAAAAGGGGTCAATCTGTTTCTGCTGGCCCAAAGAATGAACATTTTCCATTTACTTCTGTAAAGTTTTCCTGCAGAAGCCCTACAGGAAGATAAAATTATGTGATGGACATGGGAAGACAGCACTGGTTGCCTAGCTATTAACGGAATTGGAGAAACTTAGAAGTTATGTACTTACCATAACTTGGCATCGGTGTTGTCCATTTTCATTCTTACGCACTATTGGGTTACAGATCCCATCCTCGGATCTGACTCTACTGGATTTTCCAGACTTGGATCCTAGTCTCAAGCTCTACCCTCTACCCATAATGCTCTACAGTCTACACCATCCCTAGCTTCCTCAGATCAAGTTTGCTGCCTTACTACCTATAGGATATATAGACAGTATTGACAGAAAGGAAACATAGAGGCTCAAACCAGGAACATAAAGGTTCCCATCAAGACTACAGATCCTCTAGGAGCAACTAGGTCAGGGGATGGCTGGGAGGGATGGTGAGGAAGAATGAAAATGGACAACACAGATGTCAAGTTATGGTAAGTACATAACTTCTAAATCTAATGTTGTCCTTTTCATTCTTCCTCATTACTGGGTCAAAGTCACCAGTTACGTAACTCTTGGGTGGCCTCAAGGAAGGATGCGCTTGAGCACTGTCGAACCAAAAGAAAAGAAGTTCTACTTCTGAAGACAATGTCCAATTTATAATGCATCATAATGGTACAAGCCTTTGATCAAGTGGCTGCAGCACAAATATCATCAATCAAAGCCCTTGAGGAGAAGGCAGACGATATGGCCATAGATCTATTAGAATGGGATCTAGGAGGGGGAGGCAATTCCAGACCATGATTATAGTACATCAGAGAAATGCAGTCAGTAATCAATTAGGCTAGGGTAATTTTGGAGACTGCTTAGCCTAAACGGTTAGGGGTAAAATTACGAATAGCTGCTCAGACTTTTTGAAGTGCTTTGTTCTATGAAAGAAGAAAAATAGTTGTCTATGTATGTCAAGAGGACATAAAGATATTCACCCCACTTAGAGAAATTTAGGAAAAAGACTGGCAATTGAATGGACTGGTTAATGTAAGTCTCTGTAGTTACTTCAGGCATATAGGAGGAATCTCATGGAAAGAGCCTCTATCTTTATGAAAATAAGGTAAGTCGTTTTGGATGATAAGGCCTGTAATTCAGAAATTCTCTTTACTGATGTAATAGCAACCAAAAGAATAGTTTTCCCAGATAGAAAATTCATATCACAATTATTAGCTGGTTCAAAAGATTTGAGAGTCAGGCTTTGAAGAACAACAGTGAGACCCCAACGAGGAGAAGGATCCTTTAGGGGGGGACTAACCAGAAAAATTCCTTTCACAAATGCCTTGTATAATCTGGTAGTAGACTGGAGATTAGAATCACTTCCAGAATGATAGTTGGATACAACTGCCATGTAAAGTTTTACAGTAGAAAAACTAGCTCATTCCTTAAAAACAAAAGGAAGGATGGCTGAAACCTCTGCTGAGAAGGGATCGATATTTTCTTTGGAAGCCCAAACAGCGAATCTCTTCCATTTGCTTCTGTGGACCTTCTTAGTAGAAGCTTTATGAGAAGCCACAACTACATGTTAAACAGGTGAGGCAAGCCTGAACCTTTATAGAAGTACTGGAATTGGAGAGACCATACGGTTAGTTTGAGGATGTGGCGGTAAGAATGTTGATTCTCTGACAGGTGAGAAAGGAGGTTCTGTCTGGGCTCCAGCATCCATGCAGGATATTTTAGATGAGACCAGAAAGACAAAGGGGAACTCTTCAGATAGTGGAAAGCTCAGGATCAAAGTAAGAGAAGGGTAAGCATACAGGGAACCAGGGGGCCAATCATGAACCACAGTATCCCTCAGTGAGCCCCTGGAGGAGGGATCAGAGCAAAAAACTTGCTGCACTTGTTCTTTAGGGGAGAAGCAGAGAGTTCACAGCAAGGCTAGCCCCAATGGCTAAAAAACAGATTTGCCACTGACAGATTGAGGGACCACTTGTGAGGGAACAGTATGGATCTGCTGAGTTTGTTTGCAAGAACACTGGATTTCCCTGATATGTACAGTGCAACTAAAAGAAAGTGGTCTGAAGAAGTGCCCATTCCCAGACCCTCATGGTCTCTCTGCAAAGTGGGTAAGATCAGGTTCCTACTTGTCTGCTGACATGCCAAACTATAGACATGTTGCAAGTGTGTACTGCAATAGTTCCAAAGAGGAGAATGTCCTGAAAGACTTGCAACATTATAAGGATTGCTCTCATCTCTAGAACATTGATATGCAATCTGGCCTCCATGTAGGTCCACGTGCCTTGTACCATCTTTCCCTTGTAATGCTCCCCCACTGTAGCGGGGAAGTGTCCGTAGTTACTGTGGCTGTGGGGGGAAGGGAGAATGAATGGTCTGCCTAGGCCCAGGTCATCTGAAAGAGACCACCATTGCAGATTACATTTGTAGATAGCAGTTAGATTGTTAGGAACAGACCGAGGCTGGTAAAGAATAGACCACTGAACCACCAAGGTCCACGAAATATATATATATATATATATATATATATATATATATATATATATATTTATTTATGCTTTTTGGTAGAGATGGAAGAGATAGAATGTCCCACATCTGTTTTCTTAATGTTATTGTAAGATGTGGAGCTAATGATGCCAGTTGGTGTGTAGTGTTCAGAATAGCATCAATGAATTCCAGTTTCTGAAATGTAGACAGGTTTAGTTTGGCAACATTTATGGTAATGTCCAAGGAATTGGATATCTGGAACAAATAACCTTTGGGCTGAAGAAGTTTATGTCTGGTTGGGCCAGTTAGGAGTCAGTCATCTAGCTATGGAACCACCTGGAACCTTTTCAGCCACTACTGCCATGAAGTTGGTAAACAGGGTGTATATTAAGTTATCAAACTTTTAAAAGTTTGAACGTCATACGGTCGAAGCCAAATGATCGAACATTTAAAAGTTCGAAAAGCTAAAGAAAAAATAAACAGAAAAAAACCTACCTGTCCGTTTTAAAAGGGGGCAAGCCTCCCTGCACCCCCCACACTCCCTGCTCTTTAAATATACCAACACCGGGATCGCACTACAGTGTTGGAAAGGGAAATCTTCCCATTCCACACTGTACATAGATCTCCAATGAAACGTTCAAACTTTTAAAAGTTCGATCATATGGTGTCGACCATATGACGTTCGAACTTTAAACAGTTCGACAACGTTAATATACACCCTGGGGGCTGTGGTGAGTCCAAAGGGCAGAGCTCAGAATTAGTAATGACTGGCTTCCAGCCTGAAGCACAGATGACTTCTGGAGCGTCTGTCTATTCTGATATGATAGTACGCTTCCTGACGTTCTATACAGCACATCAATTTGTTATTTCGCAAATGAGGTATGATGGACTAAACCGTAACCATCCAAAAGTTTGATTTCTTTACATACAGATTCAGACTGCTTAGATCCAAAATGGTTCTCAGGTCCCCTGTTTTCTTTGGCACTAAAACAAAGTGGGAGTAAGTCCTGAATCCTCTTTGTTCGGTTGGGACCTCTTGGATTGGTCCAGGCATCCAGATGCAGTGAAATAAAGAAGTTATGTACTTACCATAAAGTTTCATGTGAGCTGTTCATCTCGTCTTCATTCTTACTGATGGGTTCAAAGATGATCCCTCGGCTCCGAGTCGGCCTACTACAAAGCTCAAGGTTTTCAAATAGCTCAAGGCCAAGTCCCTATCCAATGATGCACCTAGAGTTACCTCAGATCTTGTTTGCTGCGTATAATAATACCATATGTCATTCTATAACTCCATAAGAGAAAGTATAGAAGGGTTGAGTGACCAGGAAGGATCTAGCATCTCGGTCTTCTAAAAGCCCAGGAGGGGGTAGGAGGGAGGAACGGGCTGGCATAATGGTCAAGGTGTTTACCTTACAGACACAAGGTACAGGGCTTGATTCTCACATGGGGTAACTGGCTAGGCTTAAAAAGGCCCACAAGGGCAGTTAGCCTAGTACTAATTTATGAATCTATAAGAATGAAGGCGAGATGAACAACTCACATGGAATATTATGGTAAGTACATAACTTCTTTATGTGAAGTTGTTCTATCTCGCCGTTCATTCTTACTGATGGGTAGCGTCCCAAGTACCATCTATCTCGGGTGGCTCACAGGAGTATACTTTTCAGGACAGTTGATCCAAAGGAGGCCCAGTCCCTGGAGGCCCTGTCAACTTTGTAATGAGTGATAAAGGTATGGGGTCTTGACCAAGTGGCTGCTGCACAAATGTTATCAATAGGAAGTCTAGCTGAAAAAGCAGAAGATGTAGAAACTGCTCTGGCTGAGTGAGCTTTAATTTTATGTTGCAAAGGCATATTGGAAGCTGAATAAGCAAATGTGATACAGTCAGATAACCATTTAGACAAAGTTGTTTTAGCCACTGGCATACCTTTCCTGGCATCTGAAAAGGAAACAAAAAGCTGTTCCGATTTCCTAAAATCTTTTGTTCTAATTAAAATCTGAGCTGTCTGTGAACATCAAGTTTGTGCAGCATGTATTCTAGATTGTTGGAATGATTGGGGAAAAAAAACTGGCAAATCAATAATTTGGTTAACCGAAATGGTTGGTACCATCCTGAGCTAAGACCTATGCTCCTTCTAATATAGTCCAGCTTGGTGGATCCTTGAGGTCGCAAGAAGACCACGAAGAAGACTCTAAACCAGGCCAGCTATGGGGAGAACATAGGCAACATATGTTAAGCTGTATGCTAGACACTTCAACATATGAGGAGGGCATATCTACCCACTTCCTTTGTCCTCGGGCCTTGCAGACCCATGGGACCGTCCCTAACCCCTTTCTGGAAATGCCCTAGCGGAACAGTGGGAAACAAAGAAACAAAAGTGTGGGAAGTAAAATAAGTAGCTATGAACAAGAAATGGTGCCTGTAAGTGGGCAATAGGTCCCTAGCAGGTTATAAAGTGGTGCCTTAGTGAATCGGGCCTTGTGTCGCTAGCAGCTTTTAAATGTCTCTGGTGAGAGGGTAAATCAAAATTGGCTCTGGGCTTTTTGTAATCACTGCATACTGGAAAACAAAAGTGTATTTTAGCCCCCAGGAGAGCTACAGCTGAGTGGTGTCAAACCTTTCTGCTCTTGGAAGCAGGGAGACAAACAGCTGATCAGATTTTCTGAATTGTTTTCACCGTTTCGGTTCAGTAGTTTGAATACTGACGAAAAAGACAATCATGTTGTTTTTTTTGGTTTAGATTTGATTTGAAACTGAAAAAAGACAGGGAAGGACGCAGTAGGAGGTTTGAAGCTGATCTGTCCTTATGGGCACCCAGTCCAAGGGGTGAGTTAATTAATTGACTTACTGTTCACAAGGTACCTAATTCAATGTGATAGCCAAATTTCAGAAAGGAAAAGAACCATGGAGTCAATGCATTGGTTTAGATTTGGTGCAGTTCGAAAGTTTTCAGAATCAAAAGAGCCAGAAGAAGATTTAGGAGGTCCCAAACAAAAGGGGAATTCAGAGGAGAAGCAAGAAGTGAATTCAAAAAGGTTTCAGAATGAGTTTGTGGACCTTAGAAGAGAAGAAAATATGAGTTCAAAAATTAGAAATAGAACTTGTTTGAAAAAGTTCTGAAAGATAGATGAACCTGCATGGTGAAATTCCAGATAAGAACCAATTGAACCTAGTTGATAGAAGGAGATGAGAGACTATAGGAAAGAGAGTTCAGCAATATGAGGGTAAGGACTAGTAGGATGGAGGCGGTGCAGATTGAATGGCTATCAAAAATATCTCTAACAGAGTGAGATAATTGAGATGAAATGGCCTGGATCAGGAAGTGGAAAAACCAAGCACTGAGGTGATGGAGGCCTGGGGTGAGATAAAGAGATCCTGAAGATGAACCAAAAGTTCAGGAACTAGGTCCTAATTCCAGGGAGAGAGGGATGAAGAGAGCGAGGAAAAGTGAGGATCCAATTGATCTGGCTGGTGTAATAATTCCGGATCAATGGAAAAGAAGGAGTGGATCAGAAGCTTTCAGTGACTTGGAGGAATCTGAAAGGAAGGCGAGGAATGCATACGGCCTTCCCCTGGAAGTGGAACTACTAGAAGGTCTCAAGAAGCTGGGGAAAGGAAGGGATGCGAGTACAGTATTTCCTGCACTGGCTGTTTTGGGGAGTAGCAAAAGATCGCCTTCTGGCGATGCCCTTGAGAGATAAGTGAAGGATCACAGTGACTTCTTTCAGAGACCACATTCGAGAGGCATGAGAATTTGGACCCTCAACTTAAATGAGCCGTGATTGGACTTCCGGAATGTGCTGTGTTATCAGTCCGCAATGAGAAGAAATCGCAAAGGACCCACAATCTGCTGATTTCTCTTCCACTACTGTTCTTCTTGGTAGCCAAGAAGAGGCATGAGCTTACCACAGTCTAGGTGCTCTTCAATGTCTCTGGAGTATCGGGATGTTCATGCTTGAGAGTCTTAGTACCACACACTACAGAATCATTGCTTGTCTAGTCTCCAGTCTCGACACGCGGGGTATGATCTTGAAGGCCTTGTCGGCCCTGAAACAACCTGCCCTACTAATGCCCTGTCTGTATGCTGTGGGGTTCCCTTGGTTGTCAGTGTAGTTGCCATGGCCCTGGAACAAATCTGCTCCGATCAGGGAGCTGGGAAGACAGAGTCCAGAGAAGATGCTGTCTCTGTGCATGCTTGTGTCTCAGAACAGTGAGACATTCAAGAGGCTTGGTATATTGTTGTATGCTATGGGAGGACTGAATGACTGTGGCGTCCAATCTGGCCACTAAAAAGACAGGAGAAGCCGCTGGATGTGGAAGGAACACTAGCCCCACTAACCTGGTGAAGGCCTGTGATGGCCTGAGCCACTACCTTTGAAATTTTTGAAGCTGTGATATCCTTTTGTCTGCCTTGTTTGCACCAATGGAATTGTTATCTAAGAATGCTTGATATCCCAATGGTTCCCATGTCCTTGCACAATCTGTTACAGTTTCGCACTTAATAACAATTTTAGATATCTGATATCCTTTGGTTAAAGTGTTGTTGCTGGCATACAGAAGGAGATTTTTTTGACAGAAGGTAATAGTGCGACAAGGCCCAAGTGAGGAAACACCTGGAATCTCGTTGCCTCCCAGGAGTAGCTACAACTGCAAAGCAACAAACAGACAAACACCGGGGCATGGGTGAGAGAGGCCACTTGGGAGCATTTTAGAATTGAGTAGACACTGGTTCCCAGCCTGAAGAGAGCCCGGGGCTGGCGCTGCCTTGAAATGACAGGTTGATAGTCGGCGCAGTGGAACCATCTGCAGAGCACATCCAGTTTTTCCCAAGCGCCCCAGAAAGCTAGGGAGCATGACCATCCGAAATCTTGTTTTAGAGCACCGATCTATTGGATTCTCTGAGATCCAAAATTGGTGTTTTTCTGATGTTTTCTGAAAAACTAAAGAGAACCAAATTGGTCTCCAGTCCCTTGTTTTCTTGGAACTAAGGCTGACCCTGAGATTCAGGAACCCTTGAAATTGTCTGCTGGTGGATATCCCTTGAAAATTGTCATCCAGTCCTACTTTGACTGAGCTGCTATCTTAAGAAAGTGGAATAATAGAATCTAGGATTTTTTTTTGAATTTGTGGAAGCTGCTAGGGAGATTATAGAATTGAACCTCTGGCTTATGGGTACAGTGACAATTTTCCTTCGAAAGTTTGGACTAGCCAGGCCTCGGGCAACACCTCAATAATGCTGAAATGGCTTATCGGATGGGCAGGGTTTGCCCTCCCGACTTGCTGACCCCCGGCCTATCTTCAGTCGGGGCTCATTGTTGTTCCCCAGGGGGCTTACCCTGCTGCGTCTAGGGCTTCCCAGGCTTGTGTTGCCCTCCCTCTCTACGGGGCCGAGACTCCTCTGGCCGGGCTTTGGCCTCTGCCTAGAAGGAGAGAAAACCTCTGGCCACGGGCAGAAAACCTTGTGCCATCAGCCCGCCTACCAGGAAGTAGTTTAACGGCCTGGAGGGACCAACAAAGATGATCCATCAAAATCAGGAAACTCGTGAAAGACTAGTCAAACAGTCTTCCACCAGTACCAGATAGTCGCCGAAAGGCGCAAGTTAAGTGTAAGGCTAAAGATGTTCCTGTGGTTTCGCTCGCGTGAAAGGGCCAGGCATAAGAGAGGAGGCTTACGGGAGTGAGTGCCTCGTAGAATTAAGGATTCTGTTCCTGTGAGGCATTTGGGTGGAGAATTAGATTAAGAGGGGATGGCAGCAGAAATAGAATTAAGGATAGCTATGCTGTGTTCATTTTCTCTTGGGCACCGTGGCTGTAGGGTCCTTCAGCATTTCATAGTGAGGAGAACAGAAGCTTCCCGGCACAGGCGATGGTAAATGACGCATTGTTCAGCATACGCACAGGCACTGTCGGGGAGGAGGATCTCCGCTTTGTGGTAGGCAGCTACCACCATAGCATCCACAGAGACTTATGGACAGGCACTGAAGGACACCATGCAGCTCCACAGAGACTCCTTTTCTCAAAATTCCTTCCACTGAGGAGCCTTTTTTGATAAAAATTTGTCCCTGGGGGAGTGGATGAGGGGTTTGGAGGTCTCCTGGGGTGGGGTCCACTGAATCTGCATGGGGGCATCGAAGGAGACACACTTGGGGGCGGGGGGAGAGAAGGAGAATTTCAGGAGGTGGAAGCAAGATCAAGCCTCCTGCAAATGAGACATCTTCATCCAGAGAAGTTTAGGAGAAGCTCTGTCTCTGTTTGGATGTGTCTCTCGCGGATAGACTCCAGAGAAGTCAATGTCAGATTCCTTCAAGATCTCTTCATCTAGGGCTGCGTGAGTCACCAACACAGAGTCAAGGTGTCTTCTTCGAGGGCTCCCTAAAAGCCTTCTCGGAGGCCTGGGCAGGATGCGTCCGCCCAAAGGGAGCTCCTGAGGAGCCTGCTCTCTGCGGTCGGAGGTGGCTCCTGACGGAGCCGACCTGGTGGCCAGACTCTAGGACAGCATAGAGGGAGGGGTGCACCCGGAGCAGGCAGAGCCACACTCCCCGGCCTCCTCCCTCAAGTGACTCAAAGCACCCCAGGTCAGGCCCCCCGAGAGGCTCGGAGCCCCCCCCCTCAGCCAAGCAATCGACCGAGGCGGGGTCGGACGTGGGTCGACATGCAGCGCCCAGCAGCCGAGCGGAGAGGGGGGGTCCAGAGATCGAGATTCCTCTCACCCCGAAGCGGCGAGGGAACGACCCGACGAATTCTCTCATGAAAGCGGGCCGGGCCGGCGGGCGGAGACGATGGTCGGCTCGAGGTGACTCCCTTGTCTCGGTCTCGGACGAAAGAGTTCCGAACTCAAGAGAGTGAGAAGGAGAAAGAGTCGAAGGAGGGGCAGGCAGAGGACCTTGAGCTCCCAGTAACTGACTCTGGCTCCTGCCTCAGACTTGAGGTGATCGACTCACCACCTCTGAGGTCATGGACCTTGGCCCCACTCATGGAGGAGGGAGGAGATCCTGAGTCAATGAATCCAGCAGGGAGAGATCTCCCTAGACAGAGCAGGGAGATCCTCAAGATCTTAGACGCCTCGCTCTGGTAGGTGATAAGACTTGCCGGCCCCCCACGGGCGGTAGCCGGCCAACCTCTGTGGACTGAGGCAGCGAACCACAGGAACTGTGGACTGAGTCTTATCGGTTGAATACGCTGATAAAGAGCGATAGAATGAAGAGTCAAGACCTGAGATAAGCCTTGGAGGGAAAGACCTCGAGACCTCGACCTCGAGGAGGCTTGGGGAGCCAGACGATCCCAGAGGCGAAATCTTCTTCAACTCAATATAAGCTTATTTTTTTTTTTTCTTTGGCACAGGAGTCCCTGGCAGACAACACAGAGCAGACAGCATTACAAGAAGTGCAAGCTTAGACAATAGACACAGTGTCTGCCAGTGGCACGCATCACACTTGAATCGCATCACACTTCTTGAATCGAACCTTTTAACTTTAGACACCTCTAACCTAACAACAACACAACACACAACAAAACAACACAAATTACAAAACAAAAGTAAAAATACAAAAAATAAAAAAAAATAAAAAAATAAAAAGTATACAATACAATAAACAGGCACTCACTAGGGAAGGCTCCCCTAAGAGGGAAGAAGAAAGTAAAAAGAAACTTTAAAAATTAGGAAAAAAATAGAGGGAAAAAATTAGGTTAGGGAACTCATTCAATTAAACTAATTAATAATTTAAAAATTAAAAAACTTTTTTTTAAAAAAAAAGCTAAAGAAAAGAAGGAACTCACAGGAATAACCCCGGGCAACCAACCTCGAAGCTGTAGCGATCTGAGGTAACTATCGCCTATCGCCTAGCATTGTGGGATATAAAGGGGCCTCCTCCGAGCTCGAAGAACCTTCTCGAGGCTTTAGTGGCCGAGTCGGGGGCGGTCGGCTCTGACCCCAAGGCAGAATGCTGGAGATAGACAACTTAACATGATTAGTTTCAGTGTAAACCATACGCAAAAAAGAGGGGTTTGTTCGAAGTGAGACTCTGTCAGCAGGGAAAATCAAGTAAGGAGGTTTAATGGACAAGGCCTGAAGCTCTTACACGCTGCGGGCAGAAGTAATAGCCACTAAAAAGATAGTCTTCCATGACAAAAATTTGAGGTCACATGAGGAAGCTGGTTCAAATGGAGGAAGAATGATGCGGGAAAGCGTAACATTTAGATTCCATGAGGAATAGGGTGCTTTCACAGGTGGTCTGAGATGAAAGGTCCCTTTGAGAAAGGCTTTGGATAATTTGTGTGACATAATATTCAAACCTTCGAATCCAAGATGAAAGTTAGAAATGGCAACAAGTTGAACACGGACTGTGGCAGCTGCAGCTCCTTTATTGAAGATCATGGTCAAGAACTCTAGTATAGAAGCCATTGGGGCTTGGTAAGGATCAATATTGTTTTTAGAGGCCCATATAAAATTTTTTTTTCCATTTGCCAAGGTATAGCTTCCTTGTAAGGGATTTGAGAGAGAATAGAATTTGCTTGGTCTCATTGGAAATGTTATGGAACCTGGCTATGATGGGAATTGGAGCAGCCAAGCTGTCAGCTTCAGGGACTGAAAAGAAGGATGAAGTTCCCCCAACTAGTGCGTCAGAAGGTCTGGAACTGGGCCCAGAATCCAAGGGTCCTCCAAAAGATGAAGTCGAAGGACGGGGAACCAAATCTGATGAAGTCAATAAGGGGCTATAAGAATGATAGTCCTTCCCAGAGATTTTGTTTTCTGTAGAACCTTGGGTACCAACAGGATTGGTGGAAAAGCAGAGAGGAGACCCAGAGGCCAATCGTGAATGAGTGCATCCCTTGGGGCTTCTCCCAGAGGGGGAATCAGGGCAAAGTAGCTTCTGCATTTTGTGTTCATGTGACTGGGAAAAAGGTCGCAGCAAGGCTGGCTCCACCTGCGGAATATCCTGTCCATTACTTCTTTCTTGAGGGACCACTCATGGGGCAACAAAATTGCTCTGCTCAGCTTGTCTGCTATCATGTTGGATTCCCCCTGGATGTGCGTTGCTAACAGAAAGCGCTGGGTGGATATCGCCCACTGCCATACTCTTAGGGCCTCACGACAAAGGGGGTATGACCTGGTTCCTCCTTGTTTGTTCAAGTATCAGACCACTGACATGTTGTCTGTCTAAATCGCAACTGTACCCAGAGGAAGAGAGTCCTGGAAGTACTGCAACACCAAAAGTACTGCTCTCATCTCTAAGACATTGATATGCAGATGTGTCTCTTGATCGGTCCATGTGCCTTGGGCTGTTCTTTCCTGAAAATGGCCCCCCCCACACACCCTATCGGGGACGCGTCCATGGTCACTGTGGCTTGCTGGTGGAGGTAAAACAAAGGGATGTCCTATTGTGACGAAGTGAGGTCAACCACCACTGAAGATCCTTTTTGCAGAAGTTTGTGATCATTATCAGGTGAGACATGGGGAGCTCTTGGTAAGACCATTGAATGAACAACAGCCATTGCAGTATCCGCATGTGCATATGACCCAGCGGTATGGCCAGAATTGCTGCTGCCATCATACCTAACAGTTTTAGAACTTCTGATGCTGGAGCCTTGTTTTTGGATATCAGAATGCGGACCTGCTGATGGAGTAGTAAGACTTTTTCTACTGGAAGTCTTAGCGTGGTGGTGCCCAGTTCTGCTCCGATAAAGATGATATGCTGCGATGGCAACAAGACAGATTTTTCTGAGTTTATTGTAATGCCCAGCTGGCTGCAGAGTGACAGACTGGATTCCCTTGAATGAGTTGATGCCTGGTAGTGGCAGTGAGGAGCCAATCGTCTAGGTATGACCACTGCCATGCATTTGGTGAACACTCTGGGGGCTGTAGTGAGACCAAAGAGCAGGGCTCGAAACTGGTAATGATTGGCTCCCAGACGGAAGCACAGATGATTACTGGATGGCCTGGCCATTTTTATGTGGTAGTACGCATCCTGGAGACCTATCAAGCACATCCAATTGTCTTTCCCTAAGAAGGGAAGTATCGACTGAAGCTTGACCATCTGAAACTTCTCTTTCTTGACACATTTGTTTAGCCTGCTGAGGTCCAATATAGGTCTCCAGTCCCATTTTGGAACTAAAAAAAGAATCTTGAGTAAGTTCCGGATCCTATCTGGTCTGCTGGGATTGGTTGGATGACTCTTTTTCTTAGCAACGCTTGGACCTCTACTGTTGCTTGTTCCCTGTAACTGGGTGGAACGTATGGGATTTTTCTTGTCAGTGGAGGGGGTGTGACGAATGGAATGAAGCATTCTCTGGAAATGATACTTTGTACCCAGTTGTCGTTTATTTAGAGCAAGGCATCTGGGTACAAAGATAAGCGACCCCAGACTGCCTCCAGAGCAGGACAGTTGGACCTCCTTTCAGTCCTGGTAGGGCTTCCCAAAGAAATGATCTCGGTCACCCTGGTTTTGCGGACCCCCTTTGCCGTGTCTTCCATTATTGTCCTCTCCTCTGCCCCTGGAGGGGGATTCACCACGTGTGTCCTTGAAAGGCTCCTAGGGCTTTTTGGAACCACATTTTCCCTCCCCTTTAACGCTTGGGGTAGGATCTGGTAGGAGTGGAAAAACGGACTCCGATGCCTTTCCCTCCTGCTCACAACTAGTCAAAGTTTCCTTAACTTTGGGCCCAAAAAGGGATGAGCCATCAAAAGGGGTATTCACAAAGGGTGACTTGAAGGGCTCCCCGAAGGAACACAAGCGCATCCAGCAGTTCCTCCTAAGAGCAACTCCTGTACCCGCTGCCCTGCTCATTCCATCAGCTGCATATGAAATGAGGTGCATGGACGAGTTAATAATGGAGTTGAAGGTAGCAAGCTGGGAGGCAACTTTGTCTGTAGCTCCTGCAGCTACTGTACCGTGAAGAGCATCTCCCAGCTCTTTAAGGAGATCTCTTTGTAGTCTCGTGAAATGGGTTAAGTAGTTACGCGAACGGAGTGCAAAAGTTGCTGAACTAAACATGAGCTTCCCATATCTATCCATGATCCTAGAGTCTCTGTTAGGAGGATGGATAGAAGAGGAAGTTTCTGACATTTCTTTTTGGTGGCTGCCGCCACCACCATGGAATCAACTGGCACACCTTTGGTCAAGAAACAGGCTCCATGGTGTCCGGAGACTCCCATGCCATTCATGAGACCAGCTGCAGAAGCTCATCGAAGGGCAGAGACACCCAAGAGGTGGAGGGCTGAGACCCGAAAGCCTTCAGGAGAACAGACTAGTCTTCAGCAGGGTTTGTGGACTGCCAGTAACCACTCTACCTAAGGATTTTAAGTATCTCTGCACATGAGATATCCTCAGAGGGGGACCATGGGGACCCTTCTGATTCATCCTAATCAGTATCAGATGTTAGGGACTCCTGAGGGGAGTCTAGATGTTTCCTCTTACAAACTCTCTTCCTGGGAACCTCATTGGTGGGAGCTTCTGGTGAGGTCTCGGAAGAGCATTGGCCACCCAATGGGGCTTTCTGAGGCTCTGGGTCTCTGCGCTTTGCCAGGATCTGTGAAGCAGAAGCAGACACAGGCGCCTTAGTGGATGAAAAAGCTAGACTTGAGGTTGAGGATGTCTTGGGAGACATAACTCTCCTCATGGCTTCGAAGGCACCCCAGCTCTGAAGCAAAGGGGCCGATGGATCAGAGGAAACCATTGATACCCCTGGCACCGGGACCATGGGCTCTGAGCCTAAGGTAGGAGCTGAGCTCATCCGAGCCGAAGCCCCAAGAGGCAGAGTCGGAACAGACAAGTCAGTTCGACTATCCTCCCCGGACCCAACTAGAGAGTGTCGGCTCCTAGAGTCCTCGATCGGTGCCAAGAACGTCAGAGTGAACTGAACCGAAGACACTGGAGCAGGCATCGGCTCCGAAGGCTCTACAAACAACAAGTCCGACTCCTCCAACTCCGAAAGACTGGTATGGCTCGGAAGAGGAAGAGTTGTAGTTGGCATAAGGGGCCTCGGCTCCGAAGCTGCCTGGGTCGGAGCCGATAATTTTGCAAAGGCTGGCGCCTGTAAAAGCTACTGCAACACACAATCCACATCCAAAACTGAAAGGCTAACAGAAGACCGAGATGAATGGATCGATGGTACCAACCGAAGTAAAGGAGATTTTGGAATTTCAGATACCGGTTCCAAAACCGTGGGACTGGCTCCGAAAAGAAAAGACAGTCGGATCCAAGACCTGTGATGCCGATGTCACAGACTTTTTTGATTTTTTTGATTCCATGGAAGTCTTGGAAGACTTTGAGGACTTACTAGATCCATTCTGGTCACTCAAAGCCTCGTGGAAAGGTTTCAATAAACCCCTATCAATGAGTTTCCTCTCTGTCTTGGAGAACCCGAGAAGAAAAGGAATGGCATATGCAGCAGGTTTCTTGCAAGTGTAATGCACCTAAGCAATAAACGCAATTGACATGGCTGTCAGTGACAGACATCTTCTGACCACATTTAGGGCATTTTTTTAAACCCTGACTTAGGGTGTTTGTCCTTGTCATCAGCCATGACAGAAAATCTGGACACACCCAACAACAATCAAATATAAGAATAAGCCTTCTCATAAAAAACAGGCTAAACATAAGCACACAAGCCTTTCAACTAAGGCTAACAAATCACAAACACACACACACACAATTTATCTAAACAGATAATATCAATTAGTGACAAATTCACTAAATACAAATAACTAATCTAAACACTGCTAAAGTTAACTATAAAGCTGTGACAGACAAAGGTCACTAACTAAGCACACAATACTAATTCTAAGAAAAAGGGTGAAAGAAAGTCTCTATTTAAACAAATGTTTAGTCAGACTTTAGATAAGAAAAAAAATGAGGCCAACTATTAAGCTATGAAAAAGGCACACAAGGGAAAAGGAAACTACATATAAAGCTGTAAGAGCTTAACTAACTATATTATGAAAAAATTATCAACAATATTTTGAAATATAATAATAGTAAAGTTTTTAGTGACCCGAGCTAGCGAGAACCTCCTATCTGTTGCATCGGCAAACTAGATCTGAGGTAACTCTAGGTGCATCATGGGACAGGGACTAGGCCTTGAGCTATTTGAAAACCTTGAGCTTTGCAGTAGGCCAACTCGCAGCCGAGGGATCGGCTCCGACCCATCAGTAAGAATGAATGGCGAGATAGAACAAATTCACATCAACCTCTGACTACCTCCAGAGATGGACAGTTGGGAGTGCTTCAGAAGCAGTGACAGGGTTTGTCAGAGAATGGTTCTCTGAAACCCTGATTCTGTGGACCCCCCTCTACCTCTGGGGCAGCATCTACCATTAGCACTTCTTCCTCTGTCTCTGAAGGATGTGTTTCTGCGTTGATCCTGAAAAAAAAAAGTGGGATTTTTCTTAAGCAGGGCTTCCTACGGCTGCACTGATTTCTAGAAAAGGTATGCTGAGGAGTAGAAAACTTGATCCCCATGGCAGACAGCGACATTCCTTTCTGTTCACTGTGAGTAAGAGTACATTTGTCAGATGGCCCAAACAAGGAAGAACCATCGAAAAGGTCATTGACAAGACACCTTGAAGGATTCTTCAAGTCACAAAGCCTCATCCAAGGATGTCTTGTAACAGCAGTGCCTGAGCCAGCTGCCCGTGATGTGCCTTCTGCTGAGTGGTAGATGAGCCTCATGGAAAAATTAGCCATGGAAGCAATAGCAGCTAGCTGAGCAGGCACTTTTTTTTTTTAAAGGTCCTAGACTGACATGGTCTCTACAAGAGAGTTGGTGATTCCCTTGACCAAATCCCTCTGCAAGTGGGTGAGATGAGCCAAATAATTTACGGACCTCAGCTTCAAGGTAGCCGAGGTGCACATGCGCTTACCAAACCTTCCATCACTTTGGACTCCCTGTTTGGCAGACAAAGGAGCTCTATTCAGCTAACTCCTTTTTGGTGGCTGCTGCCACAGCGATGGTATCAACAGGAGTATCTTCGGTCTGACGCGGTGTATCCTCAGGGGGTTCTTGTACTGCTAGGAGGGGAATATCCTTTGGAAATTAACCAGTTTGGAGGATGGTCATGGCAGGATAAGGCAAGCCCTCTCACCAAAGCAGAAGAGGGCGATAGACTAGGAGAAGCAAAAAATCTGGCTCATGTAAGCCACAACCTCCAGGAAGGAAGGCATCGCTTGACCTCGAAATCCGTTAAAAGAAAGAAAGGAGGGCTCTGTAAGGGTGGACCCTATAGAATCTGGATAGATCTTGGCAGAATGGGGGGGAAGAAACAAAGGTTGAAAATTAGGGATAGATTTTAAATACTGCTCTTATAAAACAGGAGATGCTGGAAAAAGAGGAATTGTCTTAGCATGCGTTTCTGTAAAGAATATGAAGTCTGCAAAAAAAAAATAAATGTATGTCATTAATTAGAGATTTCAGTCCTCAGATCATTCCAATTGTTTGCCAGAAAAAAATCGCAAGTTTTATGAAGACCATACAAAAAATATTTTGTGAAAATCTAGACAGTTGAAAAGTATGGGGAGCAGGACTTTGAGCACTAAAACAAACAACCCATCGAATCCAAAGTGTGCCTATGATCTGAAGAGAAGTACTGTAGTGAAGTAGCTCTGGATCCAAAATCCAAGAAGGGCCCAGTTCTCCTTGAATACCTGTTGCCTGTCAGACCTTAGTCTCAGGATCTGCAGAAGTGGAATGATGTAACTGATCGGATCCACAGTTGAGGGAATGGAAGAGCCGATGGTGTTTTAGGGTATGGCGGACCCCAGAGATCGATTAATCTTTGTAGCAAGCAGTCCATCGGAATCGAAGGATTAGTATCTGACAAAGATTAGCCAACAAGTGGAGAAAAACATCATGCGCATCTCAAATCCAGAGAGAAGCACTGTAGTGGAGTAGTTCCAGATCCGAGAAATGCCCAAATCTTATTTTTTTTTTACCTATCAGGTCCTAGTCTTAGCATCCGAAGAGGAGGGATGAAGTAACTGACCAGATCCATAGCTGACAGAATGTGGAGTCTGATGCAGTTTCCAAACTTCTTTGATCTATAGCAGCCACTAAATCTTAGTATCCCATAGCACGCTCAAATAGTCAGATCTGAAGGCCTTCACTTTTGGGTCAAACAATGAGCTGCTGTCAAAGAGTGCAATGATGAACGAAAACATGAAAGGGTCTGCAAAATCACACAAGCACATCTAGGCATGCCTCTTGACGGAAATGACTGAACCCACTGCCTTTGAGGCACCTTCAGCTGCATGTGAGATAAGCCTCATGGGCGAATTCGAAATAGATTGAAGGATAGCCAACTGTGAAGCCACAGAAGATCGAGCCTCAGCAGTAGAGGTCATGGCAAGAGTTTTTGAAAGTTCCTTATCAAGTCCCTTTGTAGACTTGCAAAGTGTGTCAAATAGTTCAGTGACCACAGAGAAAATATTGCTGAAACTTGCACACTCTTCCCAAATCTGTCCAATGCCCTAGACTCTCTGTTAGGGGGATGGACTGAGGAAATCTGCACAGCAAGTTCTTTCTTGGTGCCCGCCACCACAACCATATAATTTATGGGCACCCTTTACTCCAAAAGTCAATACCTACCTGTGGAGCCAGAATCCAGATTGGTCTGCTGTGTATTGGCTCAGCTGAGTCAGGTTCCTTCCATACCCACCTTGAGATCAAGTCAAGGAGCTCACTGTTTGCAGAGTAACCCAGGAGGTAAACAGGCCAACTTCTAAAGGCCTCCAGGAATACTGACTCCTCTGGAGAAAGATTATCAGAGGACCAACTACCTCTCTGTTTAGGAATCTCAAGAATGTCTTCAGGAGGTGATCATGGGGACCTTTCCCCTTCACCAAAATCCATATCCTTGGTAACCAACTTCTGATGGGAGTCCAAGTGCCTCCTTTTGCACTTTCTCTTCCTAAGGAATTCCTCAAAGGGATGCTCCGGTGAAGCATCGCAAGAGACAGTGAAACCCTGCTGGTTGGTCTGGAGACTTTGGGCTGCTTGTCCATGTGGAGTAGAATGATGTGGCTCAAGGCCCAGAGACATCTGTGATCAGGAAGGAATATCCAAACGGTTAGGATCCATCCGCTCTACCACAGCTAAGAAAACAGTCTTCACCACCTCAAAGGCAGAACGCTATAGGGAAAAGGAAGACAACAAAGCCAAGAAGCCGGGCTCATGGCCCATTGAATCCCCCCCACCCACAGCAATCTTCCAGAGGCAGAAGTCAAAGCCAAGCTGTCCAGTGCCGAAGCACTGAGGGGCAGAGATGGCTCTGAAAACTTCGGAGTCAACTCCAACACCTAGGACCCAACAGCACTGCTTTGGTTCCAAGAGTCATCCGACTCTGAAGATGTTAGAGCCAGTGCACTTCAAGATGTCTTTGGATCCAAAGATAAAACCATCTTCAGATCCAAACTAGATGGACTCAGAAGATTTGGATCCAAGGGCTATGAAATGATGGGTCAGATCAGACAAGGAGTTATAGGGGAAGTGACAGAAGGACAAACTTCCTGACCAGCAGGCGTAACCTCCCATCTGAATCTGCATTGTGAGAAATATCATCATCCTGTCCACATCCGTTTTGGTTAGACTTCTGGAAGACTGAGAGGATGCCAAGGATGGGGATTCTGAATGTCGGAGTTTCGGAAATGGAGATGGAATTCTGGACAGTACTGGGTCTATAGTTGGAGAGTACCTAAGTCCTAAGTAAAGATATTGGAATCAAGGTACTTGGAACTGAAGAAGGGGCTATTAGATCCAGGATGAAAATTGTCAAGGAAGTCTTCAGATCTGCTTCTGCTTTTATTTTTTTTTTTTTGAGGTGGCTCCAAAGAAGAAGGGGTTGAAGAAGATCCTGATGGTTTGGGAGATTTTAAAAGGGCTGAACTCCAGAAATCGCTTCAGAAAAGGATGTTGGAAGCAACCCTTTCAGAAGGAGTTTATTTTTATGGTAAGCAATAGCCCTGTGATTAAAGTGTTGGCATATGCTGCAATCAACTTTCAGATGATCAGGGCCTAAACAGTATATGCATAGGGTATGTGCATCCAATAAAGGCAACTTGTGCCCACATTTTTCATATTTCTTGAACCATGAAGGGCCTTTTTCTGACATTCTGACTACTGTAAAAAAATTCACAGAAGAGAGGAAGAAAGGAAACTTTTTTGAGTATAAACGTTAGGAATACCAACAATGGTAACAAGATTACACAGAAGGTGTAGCTTAAATAGAAGGGCAAAAAAAGGGAGGAAAATATCTGAATATATGAAAAAGATTTAAAGAAACTTGACCACATCTTATTTGCAAAGCAGCAAACAACAGCTGGGGTATGTTAGGGGTTGGTGCACTACAGAAATGGGAGAAGCTCTAAAAAGAATCTTGAGTAAGTTCCAGACTCCTTCTGATCTAGGGTGATCTCCTGATTGACTCTTCTTCTAGTACCTTTTTCATTTCTAGAGGTGGCCACAAGCTACAGTAATGGCTGAGTTGAGATCAGAGGTTCAGATCAAAACCTAACAGTTGAGGATGGAAAGAAAACTGATAACATCACATAGTTATCCAAGTTAAAATTGTTAGTTCACACTTTGCTGATGGTTCAAATGGGGATTGCATCAAAGCTTGTAAAACTAAATTCAAATCCCATGGTGGAGTTGGATCTTTAAAAGGGGGTCTCAGAAGAAAGGTACCTCTTATAAAAGCTTTAAAAAGTTTTGAAGAAGCTAAGGTGGAATTAACTCCTACATGAAAATTAGAAATGGCAGCTAATTGTACTTTAATAGTCAAGGAACTAGCCCAACTAGAGAACTTTATGTACTGCTGCTGAGAAAGGGTCAGTGTCTTTCGGATGTGTTAAAAAAGATATATTTTCTATTTATTTCAGTAAATCTTTGTAGTGGAAGCTTTATGGGAAAATAAAAGAATGTGACAGACTGGAGGAGAGCCTGGGTTGTCTAGCTATCAATGGAAGTGGAGAAACCATGAGGTCAGCTTTAGGTATAAAATGTCCAGGTGACTCATGTCTGCCAGATGAGACAGACAGACTGGATTTGGATCCAGAATCCATGGAGGTTGAACCATATGAGGCTGAAAGAAGGAGAACCAAATCTGACAAGACCAATAAGACGCAATCAGGATGACTCTGCTCTTCAGATGAGATGCTTTCTGGAGAAACTTGGGGATTGGGGGGTAAGCACTAAGGAGACTGGGGGCCAATCATGGAGGACAGAGTCTCTTGGTGATTCCTCTGGTGGAGGAATCAGGGCAAAGAACCTGCTGCACTCATTGTTGAGGGGAGATGCAGAGAGGTTGCAGCAAGGTTGACCCCACTGGTGGAATATCTTTTCCTCAACTTTCATGTTGGCAGGCCACTCATGAGGCAATAAAACAGACCTGCTCTACTTGTCTGCTATCATGCTGGACTTCCCCAGAATGTGCACTGCTATCAGAAATCAACTGGATGAAATCTCCAATTGCCACACTCTTGAAAGCTTCCCGACATAAGGAGTACGATCTAGTTCCTCCTTGTTTGTTGATTTACCATACCACTGACATACTGTCTGTATCATTATAGTCCCAGAAGGGAGAGTCTTGAAAGGCCTGCAATGCTAGGAGTACTGCTCTCATTTCTAGGACATTGATATGCGTGTGTTGGCCTCTTCTGAGGACCATGTGCTTTGGACTGCCTTTCCAAGAATTACCCCCCCCCCCACACACACACACACACCTAATCTGAAAAGGATCTGTGATCACTATGGCTTTGGGCTGAGGAAGAATTAAGGGACAGCCTTGTAATATCTGATCTGAGTAAATCCACCATAACATGTACTTTTTGCATGCTTGAGTTATTCTGATCTGGGTGGACATAGGTTGGTGTAACAAGGATCACTGAGTTGCTAGAGTTCATTGAAGAATTCTCATATGGTATCTTGCTAACAGAACCAGAACTACTACCGCGGACATTGATCCCAAGGCTTGCAGAATCAATCAAGCTGATAAAGAAGAACTTTTAATCATCTTTTTGACTTGAAATTGAATATTTTGTACCCTTGGTAAGGGAAGGCAGGCTGTCACTGATAATGTATTGAACAAGGCCCCTATGAATTCTAACGTCTGATGTGGTTCTAGCTGAAATGTTTGGGATTGATGGTAATTCCCGAATGACAGCAACGCTGGTGTACATACTTTCATGCCTTTATCAGAAGATGCCTGGTCAGAGCAGTTATGAGCCAATCATCTAAGTATGGACACAACTGGAATCCTTGCAGTCTCAAGTGAGCTGCTAATACTGCCATGCATTTGATGAAGACCCTAGGGGCTGTGGTGAGGCCAAAGGGCAGGGCTATGAACTGATAATGACTGGTTCCCATCCGGAAGCGCAGGTATCTCCTGGATCGTCTGTTCATTTTTATGTGATAGTACCGAACCTGAAGATCTAATGAGCACACCCAGTCGTCCTTGTGTAGAAAGGGCAAAATGGACTGAACAGTGAACATCTGGAACTTTGTATACTGAACTGATTTGTTCAGACTGCTGAGATCCAAAATTGATCTCCAGTCCCCAGCCTTCTTTGGCACTAAAAAGAATACTGAGTAAGTTCTAGACTCCTTCTGATCTACGGGGACCTCTTTGATGACCCTTCTTCTAGTAGCTTTTTCATTTCTAGAGCTGCTGCTTTCCTCTGACTGAGTGAAACATAAGGAATTTTGTTTACTTTTAAGGGGGGGTAGGGAAAAGGGTATTATATAACCTCTGGCAATAATCCTCTGCACCCATGTATCATTTGTAAGATCTAGTCAGGCTCTCTGGTGCAAGGATAGACATGCCCTGACTGCCTTCAGAGGTGGACAATCATCCCTCCTTTTAGAAGCGCTGGTAGGGTCTGTCAGAGAAGGTATCTCTGCACTCCCGGTTCTGCGGGCCTCAACTGCCGCATGGGTGGCGTCTTCCATTACAGTTCCCTTCTGCTCCTGGGGAACTATTTTCCATGTGTATCATGGAAAGGACCCTGAGACTTTCTGAACTACATTTTTCGACCTCCCCGTTGATTCTTCAAGAAGGTTCATTGAAGAGTCGAAAAACGTACTCCCACTGTAGACAGGATCTTACAATCTTGCTCACACCTGGAGAGTGTGTCTTTCACTTTAGGACCAAACAAAGAACTTCCGTCAAAGGGTGCACTGACGAAGGAGGACTTGAAGGGCTCCACAAAATCAGACAGGTGCATTTAGGCATGTCTCCTAATGGAAATGCCTGAACCCGCCGTCCTTGAGGTACCTTCAGTTGCATGTGAAATGAGCCTCATGGACGAATATGAGGCGAACTGTAGGGTAGCCGACTGTGAGGCAACAAAGCTTTGTGCCTCAAAAATAATAGTCCCAGACAGAGATTTGGAAAATTCTTTAATCAAGTCCCTCTGAAGCCTGGTAAAGTGTGCCAAATAATTCAGCAACCATAGTGCAAAGGTCACTGAAGCATTTACATGCTTCCCAAATATGTCTTGTGCCCTGGACTCCCTGTTAGAAGGATGGACAGATGAACTCTGCTCCGCGAGTTCCTTCTCTGTGGCTCCTGTCATGACTGTAGCATCTACTTGTTCTCCTTTGCTCCAAAATTCTCTTCTTTTCACTTCTGCCAGGATCCTGTCTGGTCTCTTGGGGATCGGCTCAACTGTGTCTGGTTCTTTCCATGCCTATCTAGAGATCAAATGAATGAGCTCATTGGTGGGTGGAATCACCCAGGAGATAGATGGGTCAACCCAAAGGCTTCCAGAAATACAGAATCCTTTTGGGAAGGGTTATCAGTAGACCAACCACCCCTTTGCTTGAGGATCTCCAGGATGTCTCCAAAAGTGGTGATCTTGGAAACCCTTCCGCTATCTTCTATGACCAACTCTTGAGGAGAGTCTAAGAGCCTCCACTTGCACTTTCTCTTCCTAGGGACTTCTTCCATGGGATGTTCTGGAAAAGAATCAGAAGATAAGTTTACCCTACTGGGTAGCCTGCAAACTTTGGTCTAGCTGTCCCTGTGGAATACAGTGTTGAAGCTCAAGGCACAAAGACATGTGCGACTCTGATGGAAGATCCAAGGGAGTAGAATCATCTATCCTCTAGAAGCAGAGAACACTCTCTCTACCACCACAAAGGCAGAGCACTCCTGGGAGAAGAAGGCTGGTAGAGTTGACAAAACATGTTTCCGGGCTATTGGCTCCCTCTGACCCCAAGACAGCCTGCCAAAGACAGAGGCTGAAACTAAACTGTCCAATGCTGAGGCTGCAAAGGATAGAAATGGCTTTGAAAACTTCAGTGTTGATTCTAACACCTGGGATATGACAACAACACTACTGCTCCAAGAGTTATACGGCTCTGACGCACTCAGAACCAGTGCACTCACAGAATGTATCAGAGCCGAAGACACAACAATCTTCGTATCTAATACAGATGGTCCTGAAGACTCAGATCCGAGGGCTCTGAAACCAAGGGTTGGATCAGAGAAGAAGCCAAGATGGGTGGAGTAGTACTAGTAAAGGTCTCTGGATCCAAAGGGGTAGAAGCCAGGAGTACTCCTATCTGAATCTGTGCTGAGAGAAACTTCCTCATCATTCTAACAACATCTGCTTATGTCAGACTCCTGAAAGAATGAGAAGAGGCCACTGAAGGGGGCATAGAATGGTGGCATCGCTCTTAAAAAATGTGATGGCGGTCTGGTAGGGACAGGGTCCACAGAAGATCCATACCAAGTCCAAAGGAGTGGTGTCAGAGCCAATGTAACAAATTGGGCATCACAGACTGACAGATCCGAAGATTTAGTTTTTGGATCCAACTATTTTGATACTTTACAGGCTGCCTCCATGGTAGGATCAGAAGCTGGAGCAGAGGATCCAGAAGGGTCTGACAGCCATTTCCTGGTCTCCTTTTTAACTACTTTGGAGGTTTGAGCTCCAGATAATGATTTGGAGAAGGTCGTAGACAGAAGACCTTTCAGAATAAGTTTGTTCTTACAGTCTACTAAGGTCGTGAGTTAAAAGCTTTACAAATGTTGCATGACACCTTTAAATGAGCAGGGCCTAAACAGTATGCAAACGAATCACGTGCATCAGAAAAAGAGACAGTATGCCCAAAATCTTTAAACTTTTTTAAAATCTGAAGACTTTTCAGCCATCCTGAGAAAATATAGCACTAACAACAACAAAAAGAAACTTTCTTTTGAAAAAATCAGAAGAAAGAAAGAGTAAGAAAAATGACTGACTATGGTAATTACAGAGGTTACCGCAAGGGTATCTTAAAAATAAATAAAAAGGAATTACCAACAATGGTAAGCTAAAATTACACTGAGAAAATGTAGGCTAAGGGAGGAATATACATGGTATACTGAAAAAAACACAAGAATAGATATATAAAGATAATTAGTTTACTTAACTGACAAAAAAAAAAAAAACCACACTAAAGTGACCACATCCATAAGAGAAGGTGGCTAATGAGTTCTGAGATATGGTAGGGGACTGGAACATTATGGGTAAGGGAGGAGCTCATTTTCCAGTATCCACAAGCTGTAAAAAGCGGCCAAGTCAAATCCGAACCCAACTGGTGAGGAATGAATGAAAACTGACATCATCAGACATACATTTAAATAAAAACAGACTACTCATTTCATTTCAGTCTGTAACCTAGAATAAATCAGAGATGGAAAACAATTAACAAAACATTAAAACTAAAGCACTGAGTATACAACTTTACTGAAAGTATTCTACAAAAAGTCTGAAATATGTTCTAAAAACAATCCAGAAGAGAAAACAAGAATTAAAATATGTTTAACCAGCTACCATGTGTGTGTGTGTGTGTGTGTGTGTGTGTGTATATGTATGTATATATATATATATATATATATCTGTGTGTGTGTGTGTATGTATATATATATATATATATATATATATATATATATCTATATGTGTGTGTGTGTGCATATATATATATATATATATCTATATGTGTGTGTGTATGTATATATATATATATATATATATATATATATATATATGTGTGTGTGTGTGTGTGTGTACATATATATATATATGTGTGTGTGTGTGTGTGTGTGTGTATATATATATATATATATATATATGTGTGTGTGTGTGTGTATATATATATATATATATATATATATATGTGTGTGTGTGTGTGTATATATATATATATATATATATATATATATATATATATATTTTTTTTTCCCCTTCCAAATCAGAATTTGAAAGTATGTAGTTTCCTTGCAGTTAGCTGCATCCAATTTGTCATAAGGCTACAAGAACAGAACTACATTAGCAGTAAATACAGTTATCAGTTGAGTATTTGGGGAAGTGAAACAGTTTGATATCTGTGGTCCATGGGTGTCCACATTCATTTTTAGAGAACAGCAGCAGGAAGTGGACAGATGAATTGAGGTTTTGCTGTTCTGAACTGCTGCTACAGTTAAATGGCAATTTGTTTCTCTGCAGTGGAATGATGTAAACTGTCAGCTGGAAAAAAAATTCTTTAACGGTGTTGACTGCCTTTGTCAAGGCTGTGCTTATGATATTAGTACACTTATACAAAATGAATGTGCAGTACAGGAGATTGCACTTTATATTCTTTCCATTTTTAAATATAATGGTTTTGCGGACGTGACATATTTGTTGAAAGAAATTTTTTTGAGTTTGATGTGACAGGATGAAATGATTCTGCCTTCATTTTATCATGGATCTCATAATTTCTGCTTATTCATCTCTACTTCAGGAATGCATTTTCTAACAATGCTTCACTAAGACTTAAAAAAAGTGGACTATACGTAGTCTGTACATTAAATATCACTCTCTTCTACTAGCTCAGCATTAGCCATTTCTAGGCTAAAATGCCTAAACATTACTGAATCAGCTCCATGGATCCCCTGGAAGAATTAGTCAAAGACACAAGTTTATGTATTTGATATATAATCTCGCCAAGCATTTCTATTGAAGTCTGTGTTATGAATCCCACATAATGAAGATAAAAGCTATACTACATCTGCAACATGTACAGTTTCCACACTTGTAAACACAAGCTAGACTAAATGCTGATTATCCTGGCTTTTGCAAGTACTACTCTGTTAATACTCAAACTTATTACAAAGCTAATTTTGTACATGTCACACAGATTGTCTGCTGTTAAATTAAGTGCACTCCATATGGTAACAATTCACATAATGCCCTGACAGCCTATAAAACATGTTATACATATCTAAAGTAAAATCAGATTATTCCTGAGGGAAATCGTGAGATAATTCAGTCAATACTCCTGGATTTCTTTTCTTCCTTGCTTACGTCTTTTTTTTTGGTTTTGCCCCCCCCCCCTTTTAAACCTTCCAGACTTCTACCAGAGTGCCCCCATTGATCACAGGTCATCTAGCCCCTCTCTTTCATCCCACAGACTAACTCACACAGTGTGCAACTTGTGGTAAAACTCCTAAAAAAGTCAAAGTTACCCATACCTGGGAAGCTTACCTGTAAACTGTTTTCACTGCTAAGCACAGTGTAAATTGCTTTTGTAAGCTCCAGCTAAAGCCTGCTTTTATAAGCTCTAGTTAAAATAGGGAGCAGACTTCTTCAAAAGATATCATGTGAGGTGCAAAGCATGCCTCAACATGCCTGACAATGTTGCAATGGCGTGAGCAGCTCACAAGGCCAGTACATAAATCAAATGTGGAATGAATACTTTGTTGCGTTTCACATGTGGTACCTGACATGCTTTGTCAACTCCAGTAACACCACAGGTGGTGTGAAGATCACAAGGATGAAGTAGAGCTTACCACAAAGTCAAAACATGGAGCGAGTACGGCTGCACTTCACATGTGGGGTACCAAGCATGCCTCAACATATCCAGCAATATTACAGGCATTAGGAAGCTCACAAGGATGGTGCAGAGCTCAGTGCATAGTCAAAACATGGAACAAATAAAGAATGGCATATACTGAGGTGGCTCATCTTAATTTACAGAACATACCTGAATGCACCAAAGGGTATACAGGCCTGGAAAGAGTGACAGTCCAACTGAGAAAATGGCAAAAAAAAGACCCTAAAAATAGAATCACAAAAAAGCACTACTATAAAAATGATAAAAAGCAAAGTCAGCAATTTGAAATGAAAAAAAGTTGGGACTAAGACATATAGGAAGGTATACATCAGGTTGGGATTTCATACCAGAAATTTGGTGGTAAGATTTTAACACCCTGACTACATTAACAAATAGCGCTTCAGGGGAGGGGACGTCCACTAAAAATCATTTAGGGGAGGGGCAAGACTTCCAGCCATCAAAGTTTTTGTCATTTTGTATACATGACTATTCATGCATATTCTCCCTGTGTCCTTGCAGTTTTTTGTTGAGTGCTTCAGATTCCTTCCACATACAAAAGGCACTGCATTAGGTGAAGTGGCAAATCTTCAAATTGCCAAGAGGTTTTCATGTGGTGTGTGTACCTTACAGTGGGATTGGTGTTCCATCCAGGGTTATTTTCTCTGCCTTGTTGTTAATGAGTATTGAGACAGGTCCCAGTTTCCCTGTGACATTGAGAAAAATTAAGCAGACAATGAATGAATATTGCCTTCAAGTAAATGCCAGTGCCAGTTTATTGCCCTTTATGTTTCCTTACTTTTCTGATGAGGATACTGCAGACCTGGAATGACTCTCCATTCACATGAAACAAAGTTCATCCCAGTCCATATTCAAGCACAACTTGGATCTATGGATAGGAATTAGAAATTTTACCAAAGTAATGCTCTTGTACGACTAATGGTCAGAGGCAGCTCCTAAAAGCATGTTTCTCCTCAAATTATGTATGGCATGATCCCAGTTATTCTTATTAGGGGGTAAGAAATGATTATTGACCATGGAATTGGTAAGGCCAATCTCTAACCAAATGGAACAGGTTAATTTGAACTCAAAAAGGGAATGGAATCAAAAATGCATTACAATGTCGAATCAGCTGATCGAAGCAGCAGATTCGACATTGCCTTCAAAAACATCACGTGATATCCATATAGGAGCTCATGTATACGGCATCCCCCACACACCCTGCTAATGATATATTCCAACTCCGAAATCACACTACAGTGGGGATATGGATGAATTTCCAAACCTCACTGCACCGCAATCTCTGTACAGTTTGTTGAACACTTAAAGCCGAATGCACTATTGCATTCGCATAAATGTGGTCGACGTTGCAATATCTTCAACATTTTGTGACGACAATCTGACATTCGGAATAACTCCTGTCCGATTGTCATTCGCAAAAATGATAGTAAACATACACACACACACACATATATATATATATATATATATATATATATATATATATATATATATATATATATACATATACATACACACATCAACCAGGTAGAAAGTTCAAACAAACCATACATATGAAGTTGTAGAAATTTCACAGAGATCAACCCCAAGCTATTCTTTCAAATTAACAACTGCCTCATCTGGCCTATACAAGAAAAGGAAAAAGTAATTATTGTACTGTATCTTTAAACTAAAAAATACATTCAACACATCAAGTGGAAAGATTCTTAGACAATGAAAAATGCCTGACACTGGGGTGTTAAACTCTACAACAGTCACAGGGTTTGGTAGGCAAGATGCCTTTTATTAACAAAATAAAGTGTTATAGCAACTAACAGTTAATACAATATGCAGGCCCCCTCAGATCCCAGCCAAGCAGGCAATTCTAATGTATCATCCAACTATCCCAAAGCACAGCCTCTGTAACTGCAACCACACATCCACCTTCTCTCAGCAGCAAGACAGTGTGCATGGCATCCGTCACTGCCCCTCCACACTCACCTTTTCCCAGGAGCAGTAGGACTGTGCACACAGCTTTTGTGACTGCTGGACCATGAAAATCTTCTTACAGTAGAAAGAATGTACATGCAACTTCTATGACATTTTGCACAGTAACGCCATTATGAATTTCTAGGATGGAACCACGAAGAATACCATCTTGCCGATATGCATGCTGAGTTGCTAGAACAAGGAGTATGTATAGTGACACTCCCAATTTATCAGCAGGTATGCAAATAGATGTAAGGCGTACTCCACAACCCTCTGATAATACTATGTCTTCCCAACACACAAACTAAAGTAGAAGGCCCTATCTGAGCAGAAACAGACCTCTGATGATAACGTAAATGGGAAGGGCTTTCCCAACTGCATGTACTTGATGAGCGGCACCCAAATGACTTTGATGGTGAAGTAAATGATTAGGACCTCTCCCCACTGCCTGAATCTCATCAAGACAGCCCTGTTTATCTACAGAAAATAAGTAGGTAGCTCCTGTGAATAATTTTTCTGGGTTTGAATACATCTGGAGACTGTAAATCTAAATGCTGTATTAACAGATGAGTGTCATTTGACCATCCACAGGGCTAAACAACAGCTGTTGGACCACATTACATGCGCCTTCAGGAATGATGACTTTATCCAACCAAACCCAGATGGAAAGGTATTAAATGTGTTTGTCCTCTCACACAATCAAAACACCCACAACTAAAATGCTAAGGAAATTTTAGACTACATATTAAAATGATTACAGAATTAAATGGAGATCGGCGTTGGGGAGAACTTACACCTGTGGCTATGGTAGTCAGTAGTATTCATGGGGATGGGCTCAGAGACATCTATAGCATGCAGTCAAACCAAATTATAAAGCAAAAAGCTAGGCACCAAGTTAATAAAGTACTGAGCAAAATAGTATGTTTCTCTAGTAGCATAACAGTCTTGTTAAACTTGAAACTACTCTTTGCACACAGTGGACAAAGCAACAGACTTACTGAAAGAGGTAGATTTGGCTCTCATTAACCTCTTTTTTCCCCCCATTTTCTACATGGGATCAGGGTGTCATGTCAACTGTCACTATCTCTATCACTATCAATCCATCCATTACTTTTCTGGACACCTTTGTTTTCTCTGGACTTCTTCCTCTCTGTCTCAAATCTAATAGGTTCATAGGTTTATGGCTAATGACCACTGGGGCGTTTGGAAGCCTAGCCATGCAACACAACCCAGATTTGTCCCAGTGTATTTTAGATGCCTATATGGTGGGGTGTTAGTAAGGAGAAATCTAAGAGTAATGGGGGGTATTAAATGGGGATTAGTTTACTTACTGTCAACCTCTGTCCACCAGAGGCATGGGGCCAGACCAGGCATGAATTTACAATTTCTCATCCAATGATCAAGGTTTCACTTGAATAGGGTCAAAGATGAACTGCTTCATGTGGATAGGGAGCTTATTCCACATTGCAGTGATCCTTTGAGAAGCACATTGGTCTCTCCAGCATGTTCTATTCATGTTGCATGTAAAGTTCAGCTCTTTGAAACTAGTGCTCCTGGTTCTGTTTGTTTTGAGGATGTACAAGACATCCATCAGAGTTGGGTTTGAGGATACCTTACATGTCAGGCATGGATCGACTTTCAATAACCTGTAGGAGTAAAAGTACACAGATAGCGCCTTAAGGGAAAAAAATGTACACTTTACTCAATTGCTTTTACTGTAACTGTGTTCTTCCTACTTTATTACCATATTTTGCTTTGCTACATTCTCTTAAGTGTTCAAGTGCTTTTATTCTGCTGCATTTATTACTGCTTCTTAGTACCCTGTTATTCTAAGCATCTTAGTTTTGGGCTTCAGGCTAGTTACTTTACATTTAAGTTTTTTGTGGTCTACACTCTTGTGGACAAACCATTATCAAAATCCTCTCTCCATAGGTCTGCCCAAGTATTCAGAACACTATGTCTGGACAATTCCCATCAGTTTCTCCTACCATCCTGGTCGACATGGACATACTAAGAAAGTGTAGCAACTGCCTCATGTTTACTGACAGCCCACTTCTCCTAGCACATAATTCTTTCACTTGAGAGACATGCATCTACATCAGTAACCTGGAATCCATGCTCTCTCCTGCCACAGTCAGTACTCCTGGCAAAGAGGAGATTGCAAGCACAAACACCACAACACTCACATCACATAACCAAGCACAACACCCACCCACCTATGCAGAGGTCCTCAATAAAAACTTACCTAAACAGCAGAGACCTCCAAAACACATTCACAAACATTCCACACACAACACCAAAGACATCACATACAGCAAACAACACACCAGGGTCTCACAAACACAGCCTATGAAGCACAAAAATTAACCAATACAGCCCATAAGGCATAACAATAAACCAAACATACTAGTCATTGGTGACTCAGTTGTGAGACACACCAATGTTCCCCTCACCAGGCTTGACAAGGAGAAGGTCATGGTCAGTTAACTGTCAGATGCCAGAATCCACCACATCGCATGCACTTAAGTCTCTCCACAACTGGTACAAGTATGACTCTGTCATTGTCCATGTTGGTGTGAATGACTTGAGATGTACCTCCCTGGACTATATGAAGAGAGACATGATTGAGCTCTTAAGAGTATGTGTTCCAGGCAGGTATGACCCTAGTCATAAGCAGCATCCTACCTCCACCAAGAATTATACCACAATACCAACAAAAAAATAATTGACTTCAACAACTGGCTTAGTTTCTAGTGTTATTCCAATGGGATCCAGTATCTGACTGCCTAGGATGACATTTTTGATAGGCCTCGATGCTTTGCCAAAGATGGCCTCCACCTGTCACCCCTGAGATTCCAGATTGACAAGGCTCGACTCTCCCATTGTGCCTTTTTTAGGCACTGTACCACAGACAAATCTTCCAACATAAAAGATCTGTCAAAAAGCAAATTAACAGTCATACTGCTTAATGCTAGGAGCCATAACCTGAAAATGCACTCACTGGAACCTCTCCTCGTAATGGAAGATGCTGTCTGTGCAGTCATGGAAACTTGGTTCAAGGCTGCGGAGAGTACCCCTGCATTTCCAAGCTACACCTCATTCTACACATTCTGACCCCAAAGAGTGGAGCAAATATCTTCATTAAGGACAGGCACACCTCCAGGTTTGCCAGCATGATGCACTGGAACTATTCCGGGTGCAACTGGCAAGACACCCATCCAAGTTATAGCCAGCTACAGATCCCCCCCCCCCCCATGACTCAGGACACCCACTCCTCCTACTTGGACCTACTAGACTACATCAAGGTAACCCCTAGCACCCTGATCCTTGGCGACTTCAACTACCCCAGCATAGACTGGGTGAACTATTCTAACACTAATGCGCTCACCCAATGATTCCTTGACTTCATCAGTTCTAACACACTAGACTAGCTCGTTTCATCCCCCACAAGAGGAGATAACATTCAGGACATGGTTCTCACTAACACAGGCGACCACTGCACCATTCCCATAGTATGTTCTTCCCTGGTGAGATCAGATCATCAGTCTGTCTCATTCAAAGTTTCTATCTCCCCCCCCCCCCCCATAGCTGTAACCAAGCTAAAACAAACCTCTCAAAAGCTGACTACAAACTTTTAAGGGAGGGTTATCAGTAGCTTCACACCACTGCCCCCCTCAGAGGATGCAGACAACCATGCCAAACAGCATGCCAGTGCAGTACACAAGCACCTGTACAACTGCATGGACTCAGCCATACCCAACAGAATTAAAACCTGCTCCTCAAGGAAACATAAATCTGTCTGGTGGACATCCTCCATCAACAGGCTTTACAACAAAAGGAAGAAACTGTTGGATTCGTCAAGGGCAAATCTTGCCTGCTGAACCTGGTTAACTTCTAGGAGAGTGTCACCGAGGCCCTGGATGAGGAAAAGTCAGTACATACAGCTTACCTTGACTTGGCCAAGGTCTCTGACACAACCCCCACTCAGGCAACATCGAAAAGCAAACACAACTTGGCTTAAATCCCTATCTCATCAGGTGAGTGGCCAACTGGCTCACCGATAGGACCCACAAGGTCAAAACAGGCACCTCCACCTCTGACAACAGATCTGTCACTAGTGGTGTTCCCCAGGAATCTGTCCTGGGACCCCCTACTGTTTAAATCTACTTCTCAGAGGTCCAGGCAAAGACAAAACGCCTGTGGCTGACCAAGTATGAGGACAAGTGTAAGCTGGGTGCTGTCATGGCAACCCAAATGATGTCAACATACTGCAATAGAGTCTCACTGCAACAAATGACTGGTGCCACAGTCATGGCCTTAAATTAAATGCAAAAAATTGGCCCCTACTGATTACCACATCAACGGCATACCCCTAAACACACAACCTGTGGTAACAGACCGAGGTACACAGATTGACAACAATCTCACATTTGACTGTCATGTAGCGGCAGTGCTCAGAAATGCCTTTTACTTGGTTCATCTCATAAGTAAAGGGACTGCATCCAGAAAAAAGGAGGTTATTAACTCTTTGTACTTCTCCCTCATTAGGCCAATAATTGAATATAATGCCTTTTTGTATGTACCTCTCCAAACAGCTGCACCAACTAGAAAGGCCACAGAAATACCTCACAAAGAGAATCCATGGCCTCCAACACCTGTCCTATGTGGACAGGCTCAAATCACTATCACTCTAGTTGGTATCGTACAGTTTGCTCAGAGGTGATCTGTGTTTCGTCTACAAGGCAATTTCAGACCCTGCCCTATCCGTAAGTCTAACTTCCTCGCACATTACCTGCTCAAAAGGCCTAAATCTAATATGCAACATCAACAAAACATGCTGAAGAGACAGGTCTTTCTCCCAGAGGCTGCCCCGTCTCTGGAAAAGACTTCCCACACATGTCAAATAGTGTACCTCACTGACCCTCTTCAAGCACAATCTTGATAAGTGGATGGGAAACCACAAATTTGCCCCAGGGGTTCCACATGTGTCCCTCACTGACAGGGGGATAGGTGCTGACTGAGGTTTCTTTTTTTATAGATAAACTCTTGGCTAGGCTTGTAAGGGCCTCAAGGCCATTAGCCTAGTAACCTCCAATGATTCTATGTAGAACAGGGTATTCATACACTGGATTCTCCTGGTGAGGAATCTATGAGGGCATTCCAACTGTTGCAACTGCCTGGTTAAGTACATGTCAAAAGGGGCATTATACTCCATGGGTCTGACAAGGCTAAGTACAGTAGTACTATAACTTCCTTGAACTTGGACACTATATCCTTGCTTATGACATAGAATGATTTTCTTACAATCTTGGCTACATGTTGGTCGAAGGCCAGATTACTAGCTACATATTTTCCCATAGCCCTACCTAATGGGTCAACTCTTAGGGGTGTTTTACTGATGGAGTAATTGGCTTGGATTGATGATTTCCCAAAACGTATTCTAATGCATTTCTTCATGCTGAGGTTTAATCTGTGGCTCTGGCACCAATTATTTTGTTTGTGTCAGACTCTCTTGTAGGATGGTGGTGCCATGAGGGAATCTATGATAGCTCCCAAGTTGCATTCATCTATGAACTTGGTTGACCAGAGGTCTTGGACATTAGCCCTGACTTGAAAGTAGTAGATGCCAAACAGAAGTGGGCCCAACACGGAGTCCTAGGGTATTCCACTGATAACCGGTCTCCTGGTAGAAGTGGTCTCATCAAGTCTGACTTCTTGGGTCCCATCTGTGAGCTAGCCAGCAATCCAGCAAGTTGTGTAAGGATTTATGGCTATCTCTAAGAGTTGGTCAACAATACCGGAGTGGTTAATTTCATTGAATATCTTAGACAGGTCAAAGTAGAGAGTATGCACTGTTTCCCTTCATCCACAGCAATGGTGACCCCCTCAAAGAGGTCTACCAGGTTGAGTAGGCAAGACCTTCCCTTAAAGTCAAACTGGGATGGGGCCAGTGTCTGTAGGTTGCCAATAACCCTCTAGATCATTTTGATAATTCATTCCATGGCTCTGCATATTAGACTTATCAAATTGATAGGTCTGTAGTTCCTGGGATCAATTGATGGTACACCCTTATGGCGAGGGATGACTGTTGTGGTCCCCCATTCACCTGGTATGTACTCTGCTTTGAGGCTATTGTTGAAGACAGCCTCTAGTGGCCCAGCTAGGTCATGTTTTAGGCTACTTAGAGGGCAAATGGGCATACTGTCAGGGCACACTGCAGCAGTGTTTTTGGCCTTAGTCAGCACCACCAAAGATTTCACAGGTAGTAGTGGTGGTGATGGGGGAGTGGAGGGTGAAGTTACAGCTACATTTATCAGCCAGAAGATTCACTATGTCACCCTGGTCAGTGAAGGTTGGACCATTTACCACCAGTTCTGCACACTGCTGAGTGCTACCTTTAAGGTTCTTGACATAACTGAAGAAGGAATTGTGATTGTCCTTAGCTTGAGAGGTTATCCTGACCTTGTAATTGGCTTTGTTGGACTTTATTGGCCCTTATAATTTCTTTGTTTAGTTGAATCAGAGTGTTCCTGTCTTGATGAGAGTTGCTCTTTCTGATTTTGGCTATGACTTTTTTTCTGTTATCTAACCTGTTAGAGGTTAGGATTCCACTGCTGGGTTTGTTTTTGGAGTTAAATTTGGGCTTACTTCTGTTAGGTATAAGCAGTCTCAATGCAGCCATTTACATGTTTGCACAGGGTTTCTGTGAATAATTCTACATAGGTAGTTGTGTTGTCTGGTTTGCAGGAGCCTTGAATTTTGACACCATGTCATTTAATAGGATGTAGTTTACTTAACACTTCCTAACTGTTAGAGTTTTAGTTGCGTTTTCCAAAAGACAGCTTTTTGCTCAGCCCTCACCAATGTGGATGAGACATGGAGGTGCGCAATATGTTTAATCCTCTGGTTGGACTGAGCACTATTTGCTCCAGGGTGTTTATGTTGATAAAGTACAGGAAATGTTGTGCCTGTCAGTTAGAGACAGTGTACATTTCACAGACTAAACAGGGGTAATTAAAGTCTCCCATGACTAGGGTACTTGGTTGAATGTTGAGCTCCTCCAGTAAGTCTAGGTATGTGTTGTGATCTTAATTGATCATAGAGGGTGACCTGTAGCTTGGCCAGGATATGGTAAGGAACCTTGTCTATGGGGAGGGCATCAACCTGCTTAATCAACCCTGAGCTGTATTTATTGCTAACACAGATCAATACACCTCCACCTTTAGCCCGTGTCTGTGCTGCTGTTGGTCTAAATGCGAGAAAGGCACTGTAGGCTTGCACTTCCAGGGTCCTTTCTGCAGCTTTAAACCAAGTCTTAGTAACAGCACAGATGTCAACACTCTCCACAGCGAGGAGAGCTTTTAGGTTGTGTGGAGGTTTTTTTCTTTTTTTAGCTGCTAGCATCGAGCAGTATCATCCTAAGGTTGCTTTGAGTTTTTGTTTTTACTATGTTGATAGTTTTGTCATTTTGACATTGCCTAAAAAAGGATCTAAGGGGGGTGGACAGCATTTTGGCCAACATCCGAAAGTCCAGGGGAGACAGGTGCAGAACATCCTTGGAAAAACAATGTGGTCTGTTAACCATATTCTGCCATGCTGATAGATACTGGATCTCTCTGCAATGACACCAGAAACAAAGTCAATTACTAAAAATCAATCACTTTCTGTTCATATTGTGGCTTCATCCCAGGTGAAGGTAGAATGCTGCTCAATGCAAGGCACGTATCTCAGAGAGGTCCATGATGTCTCTTCTCATACAGTCAAGTGAGATACATTGAGACATTAACACCTACAAGGACTATGACAGACTCATACCTGTACCTGTGGACCAGTGATTTGAGCATGTGCATGATACTGCAAATCCCAGTTTCAGACAGACAATTAGCAGTCATCTTCTCTTTATCCAGTCTGGTGACAGGGCATGTGTGTGCCAAACAAAAGACTCCACAATGGCAAGAATACTAGGTAAAGTGCTTGCTTGCCTTGTGGGGGTTGTTCTTTGGGGACCACTGGATGTAGGCTTCAGTGTGGTGCTTGGTGTTGTTTTTGGTATGTTCATTAGTGATTGGTGAGGGCAGATGCTGCTGCTTGATGGCTTTGGAGGTCTTTTAGTTTTGGGAAAGTTCCTTTTAAGTTCTTCAGCATAAGAAGATCTGTGTGTGGTGAGCGGTATTTGTACAGCATGTAGTGTGCATATTCTTGTCAACCTTGTTAGCAAAATTCCTGCTTCCAAGGAAGTTCTATATGCACATCTCTCGCATACTATGTTAGTTTCTTTAAGGATTAAAAGGTTGTCCGATTACATGAGTTCTCAGGACCTGTATTAGGGTTGGGTATAGAGACTTGATTTTACAGGGGTCACCTGATTGCTGTCTAGGGTTAAGGCTAGATGTTAGACAGTGCTATGAACTAATATTAATTATTAGTGCTGTTAAATGCACTAACTAGCTGTCCTAGGCTTAGCTCTACACAAAGCCTTTCTATGTTATGTCCCAAGTACTAGGTTTATAGGTAAATTTAACAAGTGTTTGTTACTATGCAGCACACTGCTAACCACCACTGCATGATGAGCAGCTTCGCACAAATGCACCAAGTTTATAACACACTAAAAAAAGGGCTAAAAAAAAGCTAAAAACTAACTCCTGCACCCTCTGAACTCCCTGGAGTGCTTCCCAACTCTAAGACAAGGTAAACACCTTCTACCACACAAAGGATGACCCTGGAATTTCTTAATGTAAAAGCACAACAAAAACAGCTCTCAAGTATAGATTTACAACAAATAATTAAGTCCGTGGCTAATTCCCCCTTCTTGGTGGCAAATTAGAAGCAATCAGAAAGGACAAAAGACAGAAACAGAAATTATGATTTTTTTTTAGCCAAAAAGTAACTAAATGCTTTGAAAATGCAAGCAAAGAGTAGCGTTTACTGAATAAAGCAAGTGCAACTGCAAAAGAAATCAGGAAAATATGCTTATCTAGGCCTGGATGCAGTGGAAACACTTGTAAAGCATTGCTGAGCACTCTGAAGTGAGCACAGTGCCTAATTTATAGCAGACAGAAAAAAGCAGAAAACTAACTCCTGTGCACTCTGGCCAACAAACCACTGCCCTCAAACTCCCTGCTCATAAATACCAGGTAAACATCTTCTGCTACAAAGACAGTTGACCCTGGAACTTCTTAATGTAATAGCACAGCAAAAGTAGCTCTCGTGTGCAGATTTATAACAAACAACTAAGCATTTGCATTGCCTGATATATAAAGGTTAATTAGGGGGATATATGAGGGATTGGAGGCAATAATTAAAGTTGGAGTGTTCCTCTCTAATAACTTGTGTCTGAACACAGGAAACAGCCAAGGGTGTCCTCTTTCCCTCACACCCCTTGCAAATTATCCTCTCTGATAACTTGTGTCTGAACACAGGAACCAAGCAGGGGTGTCCGTTTCTCTTTTACTATTTGTGTTGCATTTAGAGCCCAAGGAAAAGAAAATAATACACTCAGAAATTCAAAGATATAATTGGCATGGTAATCAAGAAAAGTTGGCTTTATCTGCAGAAGATAATATTTTGTACCTGTTAAAATCAAAAAAGACATCTCAGTGTTGTGCAAAATTTTGGGTCAGTTTCAAGTCTTTTCAGGATATAAAATTAATGAAGATAAAGCTAAGGCCACAGTTGTAAACTATGTATCCACACATGAACTGGGTTCCGCAATACCGTATTTATGGGGACACTATAAAATTAACTATCTAGGAGCACGGGTTAAAAAGGATACTGTTATTTCAACTAAGGATACGTGGGAAGAGACAGCAAAACACGACACAAAAGCTGAGAAACTGGAAGATATTGTTTTTGGATATGATAACAAGATACAAGCACTGAAAATATTTTTAGCCTCTAGTTTTATATACAGGTAAGAAATAAATTTTATCAACCAGAAGAGAAGCTGTGGACAGGGGTGGCCACAGTGGTGCAGTGGTTAGCATTGCAACCTCACATCAAGAAGTTCTCCGGTTCGATCCTCGGCTGGGGTGCCTCCTGCGTGGAGTCTGCATGTCCTTCCTGTGGTCGTGTAGGTTTCCTCCGGGTGCTCCAGTTTCCTCCCACATCCCAAACACATGCTGTAGGTGGATTGGACACTCTAAAATTGGCCCTAGGTGTGAGTGTGTGCGTGTGTGTGCCTTCTGTGGAAGGTTGGGCGCCGGGCTGGCAACTCGACACTGTAAAACTCCACTGCCAATCATGAGCGGACAGGTGATCCGCTGTGGAAACCCCTAACCGGGAAAAGCTGAAACAAGAAGAAGCAGAAGAAGAGAAGCTGTGGACAGTAATTAATACAGAGTTGAAGGACTTTATCTGGAAGGGAAAAAGGGCAACAACCAAGTGGGATAAGTTGATCATTCCAATAGAAGAAGGTGGTTTGGGATTAGGTTTATAAGACTTCACAGAGTTTCCGGAAACTCAAAATTCATATGGGCGAGATCATATGATTGAGTTTCTGAAAACTTGAAATAAAAAAAGTCTACATTTCTGCAGGGGAACAAGCCCCCCATACTCCTTGCAAATTATATATATCAACTCCAAGACTCCATTACATGAGGGGGGTGGAGAGGGCTTGTCCTCTGCACAAACATAGATTATGTTTTTCTTTTATTTTAAGTTTTCGGAAACTCAATCATATGGTCTCAACCATATGAATTTTGAGTTTCTGAAACATCAATGAATTTTTATAAACCCTTTAGGATTGCCTGATCCAAAGGGATATTTTACAGCTACGCAGTTAAGGCTCATAAATATATATATATATATATATATATATATATATATATATATATATATATATATATAAAACACAAGCAGACAGCTATAATTCAAAGTGGAAAGGGATGATGATAAAGCTGTGGGAACTTCAGGAAATAAGGAGAGAGTGGGCTATTGGATGCAGCTCCTTAAGGAGAATAACAGCAGCCATACAGAGTACTAGATTCACAAAGCAGCAGAAAGCTCTAAGAAGTAAGCCAACATGAGAATGGGGAAGAAGATTTTGCAGGCAGGGATGGGTGCAATTAGGGGTGCACAAAACAGGCAAGAGGGGGATGGAATTTACTGCAGAAAAATAGCATAGGAACCAAGTTATTGGGATCAAATAACTACAGAGGGAAAGGTAACAGAATGGGAAGAAGTCAAAAAGACATTTGACCTGCAGGGTTGATACTGCCCTGCCTATTAGGGATGGGTATCAGAGTATAGAGAAAGGGACAAGGGAACCCTAACTGAAAGACCAACTCTGGTAGAGTTGAAGAGAAGCTGCTGTTAAAAAGGGATGATTAGTAGGGAGTATAAAATATTGTACAATAACTGTAGCAATCAATTAGAGGAGGATGAAAGACTGGGAAGAGAGACTGGATAAACAATTCACAAGGGAACAATGGGAGGATATATGTATGATTCCAAAATATGCAACAAATTCTAGAAGAATTTAGATTTTTGCTTGGAATTGTTTGCATAGGTATTTGTATTCCCTAAACAGACTCCAAAGATTTTTTTTTCTGAAGCAAATACCAAACATTACAGGTGTGATGGGGAAGAAAGAGGTGCCTGGCAGCATATGTTTTGAGAGAGTAATGAGTTGGCAGAGTTTAAAAAATTCCTACAAAGTACTCTGTCAGAAATACTGGGTGAGCAAAACATGTATATAAGGAAATTATTTTTTTTTGCTGGGATACAGGATATGAATTGCCTAGACATAGTAAAGCCTTGTTAAATTTAATTCTGGTATCTGGCAAAAAATCAAGTTTCTAAAAAATAGAAATCAAAGTCTAATCCAACTGGATTTGAAGTACTGAATATTGTAACATAGATAAAAGAAGTGGAAGTGGGATCTTTAGAAAAGGTTAGGAGCACATTACATAGAAAAAAAAGGAAATTGTGGGAACAATACATACAGAATAGTGTTTTGGAGGAGGAGTACATTTTAAGGGAAGGCAGGAATTGATCAATTTATATAATGCTGGACTGATGATAATTATGTAAAAAATATGTGCTGTATAATGTTTGCAACTGGGAATATGTCAATATTGTTTGTTTTCTTTTATATAAATGCAAGTTTGCCTATGTCTTAAGTGATATATTAACACCTTTATTGAATTACAAACTAATTCCCTGGTTAATTCAGCCTTTACAACATGATTTAGAAGCAGTCAGAAGCAGCAAACAAAACAGACAGAGAAATTATTATTTTTTCAGCCAAAGATTAACTAAAATGCTTTTAAAAATGCAGTCAAACAGTAGCGATTACTGAATAATTTCTTCTGCTTTCCTGCACATGTGCCTGGGCCATCATAACCTGTACTATTTGACCTTTTCTATAATTATGCTACTTGGACTTTTTCTCTGATGTCATCATTTCTTTATCTGTCCCACAGTGGACATCCTTTCCATCCACCTCAAGCACTTCATCTCCATTATCACTAGCTACCTCCACTGTTCAGCCTTCACTACCCAGGTCTCTGTACCATACAGTAGTAGTGGTTGGACCACTGTTTTTCACACCTTACTTTTCAGCTTATTTGGGTACTGCGGTGGTGGTGCTGCGGTAGCGTTGTTGCCTCACAGTAAGACGTTGTCCTGTTTGATTCTCAGCTAGAGCGTCTTCTGTGTGGAGACATTCGTGAATGGGTGTACCTTTGTTGAAGGTTGTGTGTCAGGGCCGGCAACTAAAAATCTACTGCCAATCATTAGTGGACTGGAGTCCAGCTGTGGCGACCCCTAAACGGGAAAAGCCGAAAGACACAACAACTTTTCAGCTTATTTGGCACTCTTCTGTCATACACTAGCCCTCACATGCTGTGCTGGTTGGCTGCAACCTCTGATTCTAGCTTTGAACTTTGCATTCAGACTTCACTTTTCCTCAATCACTCCTCCTAGGTATCTGAAATTGATAATCTGTTCCATTACTTTCCTTTTAGTTACAACCATCTTATCTGTACTCTGTTTCACCCTGTGTGCCTTCAGTTTTGCATTCCATTCCTCAAGCCTTTGCTGAAGGTTTTGTTTAGAGTCTGCCTATAATGCCTGATTATCTATAAACAGAAACTTTGTTGATCTGCCCCAACAACCTGTTGGCTAACATAGTCCATCACTAGTATGAACAGCAAAGGTTGACATGCATTCTCACTGGGAACGTCTCGGTGAGCCAAACACTATTCAAACTTCTGTTATTGGGCTCTTGTACATAGCCTGCACTATGGGACTTCAAACTATGTCAAGAATACCCTAAATCAACTTTCTTGGGAACTTGTCATATGCTTTCTAAGTCTAGGAATGCCCAGTTGGACTCTTTCTTCATCCTTAGCTTTTCTCAAATATCTGGTTGGTTTTCCTACATCCTTGTCTTAATGTGAACTGCTCATCTCCCATCT